>NW_004524704.1:4669889-4676408 GCF_000260255.1 Octodon degus
TATTATAGTAGGGAAATGTCTGCAGGGTGTTCAGGGTCTCACTACTAGCTTGGACTCATAGTGATCCACCTGTTTACAGCCTCCCAAGTGCTGGGATTATAGGCATGTGCTACCACGCCCAGTTTCAATCACCTTCTCAGTGTGCCCTGGGGAGGGGCCTGAACTGCAGGCCTGGGGGATCAAACCCCCCGGCCCCTGTGCCTGCTTGCAGGTCCTTTAATCCACTGAGCTATTTGGCCAGCCCTAGGATTTATTTTTTTAAAAAAATAATTTTTCCTTGATTAGTAAAATAACAGGCGAAAAAGAGTAAAAATATAGGAGTTAACTTGGTTAATAATTTTTTTCTTTCCATGTGTGGTTGTACATGCCTGTAATCCCAGTATTCAGGAAGCTGAGGCAAGAGGATCACTGTGAGTTTGAGGCCAGTCTGGGCTACAAAGTGAGTTGAAGTCCAGCCTGAACTATAGAGTGAAACCCTGTTTCAAAGACTAAGTCCTGGCTGAGGAGATAGCTCAGCAGTCCAAGCACCTGCCTGTCCAGAGCAAGGACCCGGGTCTGATCCCCAGTACCGCATGCCATGCTGTCATTCTGGCCAGTGAAACTGGGCATGGTGGTACAGGCCTGAAATCTCAGCACAGCGGAGGCTGAGACAGAAGGAGCACCATGAGTCTGAACTGTGTAGTGAGACCCTGTACTAAATAAATAGATAATAAAGGATTAAAAAAGCCCTCTGTGTGTATATATATATATTTTTTATAAATATTTATTGTATATATTACCACTGTATAGCACACACACATAGAAATGCATACAAATACAGTATGTATAAAATCAAATACATACACTATGACATATATATATATATATATATATATATATATATATATATATATATATCACTTTGTCATTTACTTTCTCTCACATTTTTCTATGAAAATTAGGGCATTGTTATACGTGAAAAGATGAATCCAACCGTGAAAGCTCATTTTCTTCAGTCATTATCATGATAGCAATGGTAGCCCGAGTCCATGGGAAGACTGTCCCATCTATTCAACAGGATCACACCGGAGGTCACTAAACGCGCTCGCAGATGGGTTGATTGGGTCGGCGGCTTCGCAGCCAGCCGGATGGTGTGTTTACTGCCTGACAGCACAAAGGAGTGACTGTTTTCTGATGAAGTTATCCCTTCCGTCTAGAGCTTTGAATTCCCCCCAGTCAACCTTGGCAGAGACGTGGCTGTAAACAAGATTCACTAGGAGGTCATTCCGTGGGGATTCCCCCGCAAGGGTGCCCTGAGAACCTCTTCCATCTCACAGAGGGATTTTATCAGCGCGTGCACTCCCACGTGCTCACACAGTGTGCGGGGCCCAGATTTCAAAATCACAGAGTTCACATTCTTGACTGCTGGCCCAGATGTGGGTGCACACCATGAGCTCATGCCTTCCTCTGGGGGCTGGTGTTTGTTGGACGCCTGTTATTACAGGATCCTTCGGGGAGGGGGGCAGACACCGAAGGTCACATGCTGCATACCATACGTGAGATCCAGGACTTCAAAATTGACAGAAAGTGCCTGAGCCTTACTAGGTCAAAGCACATGAATAACTTTAGGGATATAGGTTTGCTGGGTACTCGCAGGGGAATCTTGCCTCCACTCCTATCTGGCTGAAAGATTAATGCAGATATGTTAACTGTCTCTTCCTATATAAGATGGAGAAAATAACACCTAATCTGACCACTTTCCAGAGATTTGAGTAGTTAATTAATAGGTAACTGTCCTAAACTCTTTTGTAAATGACAGAGCCTGGATATTCCGGTTTTGAAAATAGTATAAAGGGCTATCCAGATAGCTCAGTAGATTAAAGAGTGCTTAGGCAGACACAAGGGCCAGGGGTTCCGGCCTACCATGTCGACCTTGGCCCAGGGGCAGGCTGAGACAGCGTGCTGAGACAGAGACTGTGACTGGGAATGGTGGCTCATGCCTGTAATCCCAGTGCTTGAGAGGCTGAAAAACAAGAATAATCACCACGAGTCTGATCTGTGCAGTGAGACCCTATAGACCTTGTACTAAATATATTTTTTAAAAGAAGAAAGGAGTATACAAAAGAGGAAGAGCTGTGCTTTATTTACCTTTATTTTCCCAGACCCCTAGGCAACACCAGGCACACCATAGGTATTTAATTAATACTGTTTTATTGGATAGATTGCTTCAGGTCTGGATTAGAGCTGGGTCTGTTACACGCCACAGGCACTGAGGGTCATATGGTCTAATTGTGAGTTTGTGTCTCAATGTGCTTGAATCTTAGCCTCTTCACACATAAAATGGATGTAGTGACAGCACTTGTGCTAGCCATCAACTTCACATAACATGGTGAGATGACGTCTGGGAAAGCATTCTGTAAAATTTCAACTGCCATAGAAAAGTTTGTTATTTTTAGGCCATTCCACCTGCTAATTTTTTTTCCTAAGGAAGTGATCTCTAAATTCCTTTTTAACTTTGAGTACAATTAATTTACCAAAAAGATGCATTTATAAACAGCCTTGTCCCTTCTTCTTAAATCTATGCTTCATAGATATACACTACATTTCAAGATACTATATGCCAAGAAGAAATCAAGCGGCAGCAGGCTTTGGAATGCGCAGATCTTGGTTTACATCCATTTCAATTACTACCAGAAATGACAGTGCCTGTGACTCTCTGATGAGCAGAATTAAAACAACAGGGCACAGGTCTGTGAATGTGTCTCTGGAGATCCATTCAGTAGCAGCTGCCTCTCTTGGGCCCAGAGTAACCACAGAGATGTCAACAAGAATGGTTCCTTCTATACCTTCCCACCTACATGCAATTTTGTGAACCTAGTAAACAATTTCTTATGAGGGATAAGGCACCACCAAAAACCACTAACAAAATGCTGAGAAAGCAAGTTGGTCATTAGTAACTTATTAGTAACTTGGAGTACACTAGGTCGTAGTTAATATTTTGTACATGAAGCCTAAGTTGTAGAATGGCACAGAAAACGATTCTTAGCTCTCCTGGGGGCTATTTGAACATAGGAATTTATGTTTAATAGATTCATTTCTTACCAACAGTTCTCAACACACTAACATGCACACAGAGGAGGGCTTCAGGATGTTCACATTGCTTTCATTAATCAGACATGAAATGAATGAGTTTTATACAGAGTTGTGAGAGAAACAGCCAAGAAAACCACTAGCAACCCAGCTCTAACTGTCATATCAGCCACCGTCATTCATTAGCAAAGGGGAATCAAACAAATGCTTTGGAATCAGGAACTAGAAGCTAATGAGCAATTTATTTGGAAAACTCCTTGTGCATTTTCAATTTTGAAAAAGTAAATCAATATGCACTTATTTTAGACCTAGAACATGCTGTCTGCAATAAAAATCTAAGATAGTACGATGGATGAAAAAAATGCACAAAAGTCTTTCTCAGAAGTTCACAGGAAAATCCACGTTCCTCGAACACAATTGTAGAACTGCCCAGAATACATTTTGTGAATAAATACTCCTTAGCCTTCTTGCATTTTGGTTGCAGTTCATATTTCTGCTCACTGTTGATTTTTTCACTCAACTGTATGTTTTTAATTTTTAGCATTCTGTATGATAAAATATAGCACCACTGGCCATGGAGATTATCTTTGAGTAGTGTTAAGCATATTCATAGTGTTGTGTAACAGATTTCCACACCTTTTTATCCTCAAGACAAAAACTCTGTACCCATTAAGTTATCCTACTCTGCTCCAGACCTGATAACCCTGCATATGTATTTTTTAATCTTATAAATATTTTATAGGATGACAAATAATTTTGGAACAAAGTGAGTAGATAGATAGACAGATAGATGCATAGGTAGATATTATACAAAATAGCCCTTAAGTATTCACGTTGGTATTACCATAGACTCCTGGGGTTGGACATAATCTTTAATATAAAATACACAGCCTTCTCTTTTACTGCTCAAATTCAAGAGTTGGTAGACGAGCCGGTTGTCACATCCCACATGTGTTCGTATCCCCACAAACACAGAAGTAATAATAGTGTGTATCTTATGTTTTCTTGTTATAAATAACCCTGTGGTGTATGGTGCCTTTAAGATTGTATATGCTGAATGACACAGAGGACAGAATTTGGGTTTTGGATAAATATCAATGACATTGATTTTCCCGTTAGTAGTTGTACATGCCTGATCAAACACTTTCCTGCCAAATACTGGACAAGATACTCATATGGTGATATGCCCGGAGTCTGGAGTCTTCAGGATTTCACACATACTGAGTAGGCACAAGGGCACTAACAGTATCCTCAAAAGCTTTTCCTATTTCAGTATAAGCAGTGATAGTTTCACTAGGAAAAATATAACCACAAATCACCTACATGTGTCCTTCCAAACTTCAGCTTAAAGGATTCCCTTCATTTCACTTTTATTTATTTATTTATTTTTCAATTTATGTTATTTGTTCCAAGGTCTTGTTTCAGAGCTCAAGCGCCTAGTGATCCTCTTGTTTTCAGCCTCTCCAATGCTGGGATTATGCCTGAGAAAGTGCAGCATGCAGTACTGGGGATAGAACCCAGGTCCCTGTGCTTGCCTAAGCAGGCGCTTAGCCCACTGAGCTAGCTCTCTGGCCCTTTCATTTCACTGTGGCTGCTCTATCACAATGAAAGATTGGAAGCAATGGTTGTACTTTACTCCTCCAGTGCAGGAGAAATTAGAACAGAAAGAGGCACTAATGGTAGAGTTCGACATTTCACATTTGTGTATTTCACAGAAACCTATGGCCATGTAAACGGACTGCTAATCTACTTCTGGGACCTTGGAAGAGACCGTGCAGATCTCGACATTTACATTTTTAGGCTCAAGGTAAGTCCACTTCTGAGGGGAAGGGCTGAGGAAAACCCACTGTGGGTCTGAAAAGCCAAGCGATTCCTGAAGCCACACCCTGAGATGGAAGCAGCATCCCCAGTGCATAACTGAATCAAATCCCAAGGAAGCACTGGTCAAAACCAAACTTAGATATATTCAGTGATTATTTCATACTTTTCAAAACGATCTATGCCACAAAACACAGAGACTCCATATCTGTTCATAATAAAAGGAGACCAATGAAAGGAGACAACTGGCACGACCTTCTCCTGCTGGATGTATGTTTTGGGACAAAAAAAAAAAACTGGCAAATCTGAGGAAGGTGTGTAGATATTTTATGGCTGTTCATTTCCAGATTTCAATGATTAGGCTGGGAGTTTACCAGAGATTTCCTCGTGCTAGGAAATACTGGCTTCCAGGGTTTGTGTAAAGGTGCATCTGATCCTCTTCTGACAAATGGTTCAGAGGGAAAAAAAAAAAAAAACCTGGGAAGTGCCAAATAAGGACTTCCTGTGTTTCCTTATTTATCTGAGGCTCACGTGTCCTTTGCCCAAAGGACAGGGTGGGAGTGAGGAGCTGCCCCCACACAGCTGTTCAGGGTTGTCTGGAAAAGGAGCCCACCCACATTGCTTTTGGACACTGGGTGTGACCGGGAGGGTATCAGGTTTGTCTGTTAGGGACACTGCCAGCCTCCTCCCTGGCCAATTGGCTTCTGTGTTTCCTTGCATGCCCTCTGAAGAGAAAAGCGGCCCTTGCCTTAGGTTATCCCCCTGAAGCATCTTCTGTCTGTGCAGTAGACTCTAAGACATTCACTTAACTACAATTTTCTCTTTGATGAATTCCAGGACCTGCAAAAAATGTAGAGGTTAACCCAGATGAAGAACGTGGCTAAGCTTGCCGATGTGTTCACTTTTTCAAAAAATTGGCCTCCTTCCAGGACACTTAGCTTCCAGATGCAGCTTTCTTCCTCTTTTCAGACTGGAGGAAATATTAGATTTGCAGAGCAGAAAGTCGGAAGAATTAGTTTGACCTCCCCAAATACATACACCAGAGCCAAGCTTGGGTTTTCTCCTCTGTCAAAGAGCGATGGGTAGAGCTAAGGTCATGGGCAGAAACGTATTGCGCAGCTAAAAATTATCAGGCTCTTCGGTCCCTTCATTTGGGGGATGTTTTGTGTATTTACTCCTCCAACTTATACGCTAGAAAATTCTAATTCCCCCATTAAAACAGAACAAAACAAGCAGTGATCTGGTGAGGGAAGGCCCTGAGGTTTATGGGAAGACAGAAAGCATTTCTCCCTCTCCCACAGGGCCGTGCTCACGCACACAGCCGGGCAGAGCTGCGGAGGATGTGCAGCGTCAGGGTTCAGGCCTTCACAGTGGCGTCCAGGCTTTCCCATTGCCCTGGGTCCACCTCCTCTGCCGAGGTTCACAGAATCTGCACTTTCATTTGTGCGTACTTTCTGCAGGCCAAGGAAGGGTATCCATCAAGGTGTTCAGGCTCTTCCTGACCCAACCGGCATCTCCTCTCTGGGAACCTGAATCTTAAGCTTCCTGATGCAAGTTCAAACAATCTGTGAGAAATGATTTATGTCCACACCATCACTGTGAAATAAATCAGCGTTTGTTTCTATTCATTAG
>NW_004524704.1:4676548-4681715 GCF_000260255.1 Octodon degus
TTTGGCTGGTTTAGGCTGCCTTTCAGGGCGGGTCTGGTAAGGTATCCTGCTCTTGACTGCATTTGCATGAGCAGGCACTTAAACAACTGAGCTAACCCGCAGGCAGCCCATGATGAAATTTTTTTTTTTTTCTACCTGTTTTCACAGTTTGGGTTTTAACTAAGCAAAGTTAGTTTCTATTAATTACATGGAACATATCTTGATACATCCTAATTGATATATCCTCACATTTGAAAAAAAAATAAAGAATCTAATTCTCAAAAAGAGTAGGCTACTTAATTAGGATCTGAAAGTAAGTTAGGACCAGAACCCAGGCAAATCCAGATTAGACAACTTCTTTACCAGAACATCATAACCTACCTTATTTAAAGTTATAGCATTCTTGGAGGGAGGGACCTACTACATTTCTAGATAACTCAGTTGTACCAAGAACAAATTCTGGGTTATAGTATAGCTGTTTTTTTTTTTAACCTATTGGATTCTAGTTCTAGCCATAGTTACATATCTTGGACCATAATTTGTTCTTAATTGCTAAAATATTAACACCACTCATTGCATGCAAATAATACATAAGAAATTCACAGGATAAACATTTAATTTATAGAAACAAATAGTGTCAATACAGTTAACAATATGACGGTGTCTCAAAACAATGTATCAGTGTGCATAAAGAGCATAGGCACATGGGAAAATGTACCCTGGGTCTCCACTTATGTGATATTCTAGCTTGATGGTGTCCAACACACATCACAAAGTGGCTGCTAAAACTTAGATTAATTAAACGTGAATAAAAACAAAAATGTAACTTCTCAGTCATAGTAGTTTCATGTACCTAGGGGGCAGCTATACCAGAAAGTACAAATTTAAGCTGGGCACAATGTTCCACACTTGTCATCTCAGCACTCTAGGAGGCTGAGGTAGGGGGACTGCAAATTCCAGAGTAGCCTGGGCAACTTAGGGACTTAGTGAGACTCTGCCTCAAAACTACATAAATAAATAAAAATTAAAAGAGGCAGGAAGTGGAGCTCAGTGCAAAGGTCCTGGGTTCAATATTTAGTACCAAAAAACAAAACAAAACAAAAAAAAAAACCTAAGGAAACCGACAATATTTTCCTCTTCATAAAAAGTTCGAGTGAATAACACTTTACAAAAATTATATCTTTAATTTCCAATGACAGAAAGTGAGGCAGTGAGGGGTAATGGAAAAGTTTCATGTTTGATTATGATGGAATTAGCATATACGGTAGATAATGTATCAAAATGCCTCAAACTGCACACTTAAGATTGGTGAACTTCATCATATGAAAGTGATACATCAGAAAGCCCATTCGAAAATGGGAAGTGCTTTATAGAAATTATTTTAATCAGTTACAAATGTGTCATTAGATTTCGCAAACATACACACATAAGAATTTACTGTAGAGTATTTTCTTGTCTCTGAAGATGCAAAATGAATCTGATAGCCAGACTGGCCTCAAACTGTTCATAGTCCAGAATAGAAACTGGTTGCTTGGGCTGGCCAAATAGCTCAGTGGACTAAAGAGCCTGCTGAGGCAGAGCGCAGGGGCTGGGGTTCGATCCCCGTCGTGCCATGCTGGCCCTGCCCCGGGAGCGCACTGAGATGGTGATTGAGACTGGGTGTGGTGGCTTGTGCCTGTAATCCTAGCACTTGGGAGGCTGAAAGCAGGAGAATCATTATGTAGTGAGACCCTGTAGACCCTCTATCCCATAGACCCTGTACTAAAACTGGCTGCCATCCCTCAGGAAAGTCATAGAACTTATGGAAAGAAATGTGGATATGGTATAATGATTTAGGAAGTTAGACATAGGACAGTTTCCTTTTATCTGGAGGGGTGGGGAGAATTGCTGGGTTTCGAAGGATATGTAGATGAGGTTGAAAACATCTCTGATAAAGCAAAATATGATCTAAGACAGGAAGGCAGCCCAAGAATCATGTAACCTACGGGATGGAGGCATGAGAAAGAAAAGTTGTGAAATCAGTTTCATGGGTCTAATTGAGAAGCACTTGATTATAAATGCCCAAATTTGGCAAAGTGTGCGTTCTTGGCTATTACAAATTGAGAAGGCACATGTGTTCCTCTCTTACCTTATGTCCGTTGTTCCAGACCGTAAATGCTGCTGCTGCCCTCAGCCCTTCGTCGTGCCCTCCGAATAAATCAAATGCGTTCACAAACACCATTCAGACAGGCAGGCCAGTAGGGCAATTATGTTCTCCTGGGCTTCTGTCTCATTCATTCTATGGCAATCTTTGCCTAAAAGACTTAAAGTCTCTGAAAAGAGTCTGCCTGTCATATCAAAGAAATAATTTATACATTTGTACAGTAACCTGAATCTCCCGGGGGAAAACGATGTAATATAAATATAAGAGGCAGTTACAGTAATTATAGTATAATAGTCATTTATTTTCCCAGGTGGTGGATGGGTATGTGATAAACTTTTTAAAATTAAAAAAAAATATCATACACACACAAAAAATGCTTGCAAGTCCACCGAGAGTCTACAGCCTGGAATGGAAATTTAAAACATAAGAGCTCTTCTTTATTGGTAGAAGCATGAGTTGTAAATAAGACCTTGGAAAGGGCAGAAGCCCTTGCCCCTCTCAGGTGGGGTACAAGGGCCAGCCGGGGGGAAGAACCTGAGGATGTTGTGGAAACGCAGGGTTTCAGGCTGCAGCACGGTGCTTCTGAGCCAGAATCGGCCTTTCCAGGAGGCTGACGGGCCATGGCCACTTGACGATCCCTGCTCTTGAAATCACCATTCAATTCATTCTATAAATGAAAATATCAGTGTCTTGGTGAGGGGGCTATCTGGTCATGACGGCAGGAAATTGATTATTTTCAATTGGAAAACTTTGCCTTTAGGTCATCCTTCTCGCCAACAGCAGGGAAGGGACTCAAGCGCTTCTTCCACTCCAATTAACAAATATATAATTAAGTAGTCCAATGATCTTCCCTTAAAATTTCGCATTTTGCAGAACAAGCTGTTTGATTTGGCTGGGGCTCAGGCCAGCATGTTTGTGAATTTCACAATTCACAGATGTTAGCCACTCTCAGGCTAAGTTAAGGAAGAGAATGTCAAGTTTTAAATAGCTTCCCTCTTCTATCCTGGCTGAAACAACTAAACATCTTTATGAGACACATTTTGAACCAGAATTTCTTACAGGGAAATGTCACATTTCTCCACAAAAGACTTCAGATTGTCTCACAACTTTGCCACCTACTGAGTCGCTAGTGTACAGGTGTTTTGTGATTGGAGACAAAATAGAAAATGTGAACTTGCCATGTGAATGATACTTTGGTACATGCTTTTCTTTTCCTCTTGGAGTCCATTCGCAGTTAGCTTCTGAATCATATTTCATTCAATTTCCAAATCCCCAGAACCAGGGTAACTTCACAGCCCCAATTCAGAAAGGAAAGAAATCCTTTCACTTCACACCATGCAGATTTCTGAATGTGTGAGCAAAGTTATGATTTTATTTGAAAATAAATCAAGTCAAAACAAAAAGAGAAAAAAATGAGACAAAAGAATAATACACACTGATAGAGACTGAAATAAACTAGAACTTTTTAAGAGGACACTTGAAATAATTTTATAACTTTCAAAATATTCTAAAAGAGAATGATTTCATATCTTAATATCTCTTTAAGAAAATTATGACAAATATTTGTATGGATGTGTCAGAGGTAGGATATGTAGACAAGTCAATAAAGATCCTTCTCCTTTGTTTGGGGCAGACAGTATTTCTAAGGAGATGTGAATAGATATTGCTCTTATTTGAGTGAAGAGTGCGTTCTAGGTTAAATATAATCAAGGAATTTCCCTGTCTTTGCTATTTGAGATTGTGACCACAACAGGCGGTTGGCTGAAAGGAAGGCTGGAAGGGGGAGGGGAAGAGACGAAAAAACCCTTCTCTAAGCAGCTCTGCAAAACTGCACAACATTTCCACCCCTGAAGCAGCCACAGAAGCCCTCAGATCAAATCAATGCTCAGGTACAAGGACATGTTAGGTAGCTGGAGCGTGGTGGACACTCCTTGGCACAGTTCTGTTACAAAAGTCCTGGCTGCTAAAACGAAACTCTGATACCATTCATGCCAGCATCCAATCACGAGCCAGAGCAGAAGTTCAGAGATGCTTCCAAACTGCCAGCAACAAGTGTGGGTACTATACACCAAGGACTCTAAAGCCGTGCTGGAAAGCAAGGAACAACTTTAGAGAGGATGCCCAGCTGGTAAGAATCAACTGTTTATGATGTTTTGGTCACCTGATGAATGTCATTGGCTAAAAAGAAGGAATGCTCCGCCTCTTTGCAAATATGTGTGGAGGGGGGAGTGTCTAAAGTTCTATGTCTGATGGCATTTGACCCTATTGCTTTTAGCTTTCTGGCTATATATCCACATATACACAGGTATATGTGTATATTTTATACAATTGCTGTCCACGTGTTGATAGCAAAGAGTTGGAGGAAATGAATTTTGAAACGTCACGGAGTGCTACCCTGCAGTACTGCCCTGACCCTTACATCCAGCGGTGAGTTTAAATGTGACATAAGTTCTGTCAAGTCGTCATGGGAGTGTCTTGTGTATTATAAATGTCTCTTCTGTGTTCCATAAGAGATTCCTCTTGCCCCAGGGAACTCAGAGATATCGGTTTGGATTTTATGTAGATTTAAATGGGTCGGTGGGCACATTTTCTAATTATCTCTGTTAGTTTAGCTCTGGATCTACACAGTAAAAAAGAAAAATTGAAGACAATCACTTTTCAAAACTATCACATCATTTTAAGATGTATGAAATATATTACTTGCCTTGCTCAAAACCCGCCCACTTGAGAAGAAGAAATTTCATTGGGCAGAGACATAATAATCTGTAAATAATCTTCAAATCAAAACTAACACCAAATGAGTTTGATTTGTATATTAAAAGTAGATCAGTAGCCATTGTGATACAAAATAGATTGTGATTTGTCATTTTAGCTATGAGGAATAATTTAGTTTTGATTTGTTTCATGACGAACATGATCAAAAAACTTTATATTGAATTTCATTTGTATTTATGGGAAGAAATATTTGCCCAGCACTGAGATGGAAAATTAGTGAAAGTACACAACTTTGTATTTGTGTGTATTGTCTGTGTGTGTGTGTGTGTG
>NW_004524704.1:4681815-4691813 GCF_000260255.1 Octodon degus
ATGTTTCAAATTAGTTTGCTATTTTTAAACTGGTAAATGAAATCTGAACAGTGTTTTTCCAGTCATAAAGCTATGGGAGACATTCAAGTCCTATGTAGCAGTGTGATGTTGTTAATTTAACAGCATGAGATGTGATGTTGGAATGTCATCCTTTATATTACAGGACTAATGAGAACGCTTGCTGGAGTGTTGAAAATGGCAGGGTTAGAAAGGGGTTAACCTGACATTTGCCACCTGTGGGTATTGGAGCCTTGTACTAGAAGTGGGGTCGGATGGCTCTGGGCAGGACCCAGTTACTGTAGCACTGCCTAGCGGATTAGGAAAGAGGAGTGATCTGTTTTCTTAATGTATTTGCCACCATGTAGAGCTCTGGTGTGGCCTGTGTAGACGGCTTCTCCTCCTGTGAGGCCTCTGGTGGGCTGTCTGAGAAAGCAAAAACAGAGAAGTGAGGCAGAAAAGGAAATGGAGTGGTAGAGACAGGGAGAAAAACACATGTGAGGAGAGAGAGAGAGAGAGAGAGAGAGAGAGAGAGATTTGTTTTTGAACTTCTACCTTGAAATGGGAAATATTAGTGATAATTAATTCCCGCCTTGCTGTCTACCACAAATTTTCAACACAAATGAATTGTTCTAGAGTTTATTTTCTCAGCTTGAAAGCTAGATTTATTTGGAAGTGGGCTGAAACATAAAAGAAAAGGGAAATAAAATGCCAATCATTTTCTAGTTCTCAATGTTTTTTTTCAACCTCAAAATCACCTATTCCATTAAACATCATTTGAAGTAATATTTCTAAAAACATAATCGTGAGGAAGCATGCCCCCTTACAACATTTAATTTGCAAACATCTTTCCTAAAGTAGGTACTTGGATCCATGAGAGCATTAGAAAAAGACTAACATTTACCCCTTGCTTCAACCCTGCACACATTTCTCTAGTGATATTTCTAATGATTGATGAGAGAATTATACAAATAAGTAAGGAAATTGCTTTTCATATCACGCTGGCAACCTGTTTTGTTTTGGAGTAGATGTCTTCTCATTTGTATATATAAAAGTATATTGTAACACTGTATATTGTGTATATTGTATATTGTAACACTGTAAACAACAGTTGTATATTTTAACACTGTAAACAACAGTTGTGATCTTAAATAGATTTAAACTTATGTAGAGTGCCCTGAACTTCAAACGTGGCAAGGACCCATTGTAGGAAGGGACAGGAACATGAGTAAAGCTACAGGGTGGTGGTTCAGGAAGATCAGGGAACATGTTTTTGTTTAATAAATAGTTTAAAGCTAGAATGTCCGCTTCTCATTTGTAGTGGAAGCTTAATCATCAGAGAACATAAAGAGAAAAGAAATATTTTCTACTAAGTTGTGCCTAAGGCAAGGCAAATACAAAAACGAATAAGATACGCTTATAATTTTCGTTTTATTTTCCTATTGTGCTTATATGCTTAATATCACACATTTTCTTCAAATATTTTAACATTTGGTCATGTAGTTTAAGGAATGAATTTTCTAGCATGTTCCCTCAGTATGCAAATGAATGAATGAAGGAGGCAACGCTCTAAGAAATTTATTTATATTATACATTGTCAAAGCAGGTGATAAACAATATTCTCTGGCGCTCAATGAGTGAATGGATATCGGTTAGTTTTTCTAAGTAGACAAATCTGGCGGTTCTCGGTTTACAAAATCTATTTTAAGAAAGACCAAATTTAATCATTCCACAATCATAGTCATCTATAGACATAAATTTGTCTTTCCTGACCTTGTGTTTAGAAAGAAACCCTGAAAGCGATTTTCTTTAAAGAAAGAGCAGAATGTCTTGGGATTGCTTAACTCCGAGTTACCTTAACTCATGAGTTCTCTTTTATCAAGGAATAGAATAAATGACATGCTGATATCATTAATTGCTGAATGTTAATGTCATTGGAAAAGCCAGTTTTAAACACAATCCAAAGGTGTATGCTTATCATTCTAACTGTTCAAATATACGTTTGACCATTGTTTTTCTTTGTACTTGAACCATATTGATGTATTTTATTTTTCTTCAGTGCTTGGATTGCACCCTGAGGCCTATGCACACCAGAGAAGTGTATTATCATACATTTAATTGTAATTATGGCTTAACAGTAATTATGTTAATCTTTGCAATAAGAATTTCTGAAAATCAGCAATGTCGTTAAAAGTATGTTGATTAACAGATTTGTCTTTTGATGAAACTGGCAATTATAGAAAACAAGAGAAATCATGGATATTGTCATTTCGTTAGCAACTTAATTTTAACAAAAAAATATCAAAGCATGAGTGAGATCAGGCAAGATCAATAAGTAGGTCTTTGAGTTATCATTTCCTTATAATCAAAAATTGTTCATAAATTGTTTGTTGGTTTGTTCGGTCAGATAAATATTAAAAATAACCTAAAATTCAACATCCAGTAGCTAAGTCTCCGTGAACTGAGTGCTTGGGATAAAATTTAGGCCTTTTTGCAATCTTTGATTTTAGAATTGGTATGTAGTTTGCAAAACAATTTTTATAACCAAGTGACAGAATGATCGACTTTTATGACAGATTAAAATCTTTCAAAATATCTTTTCATAAAACAAAGCAGTTAAAATGACAAAAATAAATCAAGGTTGAATTTTGAAGTGCTGCGATAACTGGAGTCTAAAAATAAGATAAATATAAACACCAATTGCGATCTAATCCCCTTGTGAAATGTTTTGTATTATTCCGAGTCACCTTCTCCTCCACAGAAACATCAGACTATGAAATATTCTTAACAGGAGGAATTGTTTCTTTGGAAGTTGCATATTTAGTGTGAGTTTCCTGCTCTCTTGGCTTAAAGGTGAACTTTATTGGGTGCACTTTCTAAATACCTACCGAAAGGAAGAGTGGTGTAGTGACTATACAGCTCAGGGCCATTCCCTTTGTCTGATAGGATCTCATACAAGCAGATGAAGCTCTGTCTCGAGTGGGCTCCATTGCCCTCCACTCCCTGCCTCATTTTTCTTTCTGCTCTGGGCCCCGGCAAGCGGACTATGATGATGGTGCCATCGGCTCTCTCTCTTCTACCATCTCCTGTTGCGTTCCACCACCAGATACCTATGAAGCAACTTAGGAACAAAGACTATGATGCACCTTGACATCATTTTGGCTTGTCTCTCTCAATTCTAAGAAATGTGAATGCCCCAAGCATTAAATGAGTGGTCCAGTAGACCACAACGAAGTACTAGTAAACTTTGTTTTTTAATGTATTTGGTGCAGGGTCTCACTGCACAGCTCAGATTCAGTGATTTTCAGCCTCGGACTCCTGTTTTCAGCCTCCTTAGTGCTGGGATTGCAGGTGTGCACCACCACACCTGGTCTGAGTAAAATTTGGGTGGGTGAATTCGTCTTTTCACTCCAATTCCATGCTGTGTCCAATGTCCAATGGACCATTTTAATAGATGTGTGTAAAATGGTATGATTCAGGAAGTGTTTCCTGGTTCGCTCTGCCTTCCCTACCAGAAGGGACAGAGGTGTGGTTGCAGAATAATGGCTTCCGAAACTGTCACATTCTAATTCCTGGAACATGTGGCTATGACATGTTCTTTGGCCGAGGAGAATTCAGGTTGCAGGTGAAATGAAGGCTGCTAATTGGCTAATTCTAAAATAAGTAGCCTAACCTGTGTCATCGAGGTTGGCAAAGTGGAATCACAAGAGTCGTTAAAAGTAGAAGAGGAAGGTGGAAGAGTCCAAGTGCAGGGATGCGAGAAAGACTTCTGAGCTTACTGCTGGCTTTGAGGGTGGCAGTCATGAGCTTGGGAAGACAGGCGGTGCGCGACAGCTGGTGGTGTTGGTGCGGGGGAAGCAAGGAACAGATTTCCCCTACACTCTCCAGAGGACCCACAGCCAGGCCAACACTTTTATTTCAGGGATTGAGGCCTGCGCGACTTCTGACCTACAGAAAACAACAGAATAGGTTTGTTTTGGTTTAAGCCGCTGAGTTGTTGGTAACATTTTAATGGCAATGATAGCAAACTAATCTATCAGGTAAAGGGTTTTTGTTTCCCAAATCAGAGCCAGAGGAGCCAAAACTGCATTGTTCTGATTTATTTGTTTAAATATGCCTGAGTTTATTTATTTATTTATTTTTATGGTACGGAGTGAAGAAGGGAGAGGTTTTCAGTGAGGGATAGTCCTAGAGCCCAGTAAAAACTTCTGTACCTGTATAGAAGCAGTGCAAGGTGCACAGAAAGGGACAGGGACCCTGGAAAATTTCTCCTTGGGCCCAGGGCCAACCACCCAACGAACACTGAAAACCGCAATGGCGACTATTGCTATTGGCTTTTATTAAAGTTCCTCCAATTGTTTTTCATAGAGATAGATGTGACTCTTTGATGAAATCTTTCACATTTCAAAACCCAAATTTAGGTTTGGGAAACAGGACACGCATGTTTGCTCTTCACGCTGTCAGGGTTTGTAGGGGGGTGATGTCCATGTTCTGTGGCTATGGCGTGACAACTTTAGGGGCAGACTTGAAATGGAACTGTAAACAAAAAGAATTTTGATTTGTGTAGCCTTCAGAGGAGCATCTCTAGATGTTCTATGCTATCAGGTTCCTTTTTTGATTTTAGGTCTGAGATTGATGCACTCTGTCCTCTAAGACACATGGAGTGTGCAAGGAAGGAATGCAAAACTCAGAATTTCTACCAAGTGCTCTAGGTGACGACTTTATTTGTGCTCCACTTTCGAAACCTACTCCTTCAGTGAGGAGGCAAAGCTTGAGACAATGCCCTGATAGAAGCTCATAAAAATGGATCAAAACATAATGAACAGTGGAGACACACAACTTCTCAAGAAGAAACTTCATGCTCTTGCTGTGCTTAAAACTCAAATGGACTGTAAGATTAAAGTGGCAATTTTCTGCCTCTGTTTAAGGACAAGAAAGCTAAGTTTCTGATTATCTGTTTTGAAGCTCAAATTTGTTCTGACAGGAATTCTATCTCCTCTAAAGAACTTACCTAGGAGTCGTCCTCCAGCAACAAGTGATGGATGGATAAAGCACTGTAATTACAATCAAAGTCCAAAGACTCTGGTCTGTATAATTATGTACTTCCTAGCCTCTGAAAGTCACTTTGTTCCATTTAAAACAGGATGAGAAATGGACACGAAGGATGTGTACTTATTGGTTAGTCAAGGTTGGGAAATGACAGTTATTAACATTTCTCTTTTACCTTAAGCCATATTTTGTAGATGATTTAGATGGGGAAAATTAATTGTCACTCCATGCTTACGATTATTTTATTGTTTGCTTTCCATTCGCTCCTATGTCTTACTCTCTTGTTATGAATTAAACTCTTTGAAGATTAGAATGCAATTATTAAGCTTAAAAGCAGACATGGAAGGGCTCAAAATCCCTTGCCACTTTCAAATTTCCATTACCATTTTATTTTCCTTCAAATGAGCAAATGTAATTTGTTAAGTTGAATCATAGACACTCATTCTCAGATTTCATTAACCTGGGCAATCTTATAATTGAGGGCAAAACAGCATCAGGAAAACATTATGGCCCAGAAATCCTCTTTAGTTAAGAAATGCAAAAATGGAAGCTGGTATGATAATTTAATCAGCTATAGGCTTACCTACAGTAGCTTTTTAATATGAGTACTTTCATAGATATTGATATGAATTAGAATAGTTAATAGAATACATAAGAAATTTATAACGGGGTAACACTGTGATAAAGTGATAAACTCCCTTGCTATTAAAATTAATTTTGTTACTCCTTGAACTTTTGATTGCATTTAACTTGTCTGTCTTTTTCTGACTTCATCAAAGTACTCAATTCTTAGAGTTGCCTTAAAAATGAAAAGCTTTAACTATTTCATTTTAAATTCATCATTGATTTTCCTGTCTTCTTTGTCTTTTTCTGGACCCATAAAACTTCAATATTTATGCTTGAATTTAATATTGTCCTTTGCTTTTTTGTTTTTTTAAAGGAACAGGTTGTTTAATTTTTTTTCTTCTAGTCTTGGGCTCAATACATAGATGGCTTCTCCTCACCCTTTGAGTTGGCAATGCTCTCCAGGTTGCTGATGATGACATGACAGCTCTTCATAGAAGGCCCTCAGGTCAAGCACCATGGCCTGACAAGGCCATAGGCTGCCTCATCTCTCTCATACCAGAGCCCAGTAATCCATTACATGGGTCTCCTTAGAGGCCTTGGCCACAGCATTCCATGTTCTGAGAAATAAATGGAAGTAGATGTCTGGAAGGCTGCTACTTTGGTCTTGACTGCATTCACTCTTTCCAGAACTTTTCCTGGATTGCTGCCCCAACATCATTTCCATCCTCAGTCTCAGGGATCAGGTGCTGATCCATGCAATCACCAGAAGGCTCTTCTCTTTGAGAGTCCACACTTCTGGGTGAACTAGGGCAAGCTGGGCCAGGAGTTTCTAATTCTATGGAGAAAGCCACACTTAGGGACTTCTTTCTTCTCCTGCTTATCTGTTTCCATCTCATCCTCCTTGGGTGAAGGGTCTGGGTGAGGGATGTCTGGGGGCCCAAAGGGAGGTCAAGTCTGACACATTGAGAGAGTTCTCGTGCAAGAGCTGATTCAGGTATATAGTTTTCTGTGGCAAAAATTTGTAGAAGAATTCTTCAGCCTCTTGAAAAGGATTTTGTCTGAAGACATCTACCTGTTTGCCAGCCTCCTCACTCAGGTACACCCCACAAGGTTTGGCCGTGCTGCTCTACTTGCTAGATCTCTGGGGTAGCAGCTGCTTCCTTTACTTTTTAACTGAAAAATTAGAGAATGTTTACTAAATTCTTCAATGAAGAAACCTCATTTCCTCCAAGTTTTCCTCAACTGTACCACTACTAAGTAAAAAATTCTAATAAGACAGATAGCTAGATTTTCTTATTTTTCTTTTCATTCTGTGGTTATCATGGGCAATGAATGAAAACTCTGATGTGATTTTTCAAGCTAATTATGAATAATCTAAAGAAATGTAGTAAAACTGAGGTTTTGAAGTTTATTCCCTAACCTTGAAATATTAATGAAAGATTTATCTTGTTAGTACTGGAGTAAATGTAGGTGATATAACTATAGTCATTCTGTTGTGCTGCCTCCTTTCATGTATTAAACTACACCTCCTCCATGAGCAAAATCCTTCTGTGCTGCCTCTGGTGTGTATATCACAGGCCCTTCTATCAGGCCCTTGACATCCCAGGTTTTATCTTTCTATACAACATCCATGTACAGAACTGAGGAAATAGCTTAGTGGTAAAGTAGCTGTCTTATCATGCACAAGGCCCTGGGTTCTAACCCCCATTACTATAAAAATAAGTATATCGACAGATAGGTGCAATTTATGAATAATTTTAACTCTAGGTCCTAAGTCTTTAATGTTTTAACACTTCCAATAGGTAAAGTAGGAGTCCTGCTTTTTCTTCCTTCTTTTTTTTTTTTTTTCCTTTGTCTCTTTCACTGAAACTTTGCACTTCTTGGTACCATGGAATGAACTTGAAAACCCTTAATATATCAGAGTATTGCTTAAGCTTTGGTTTGTGGTGATGACATCAGCACATTTTTCAAGCTAAAGTAAGAAATTGTGGCAACATATTAGAAAGCACGTAACTAACGCCGGTTAAAATATATGACTTTGGGATTCTGTAGGTACTTTTTGCATGTCTAAGTTTAGAAAATTTTAAAGAAGATTTTTAAGTTAGTTCACATTTAAGTAAATCGATAAACATTGGTTAGGAAAATAAGGAGGAATTGAAAAGGGGAAACAAGAATGCTTTAAATAGTTCATCTTTGCTGTTGACTACAACGCTGTCCAATAATCAATGAGTGCTTGTCAAGTGCTAGATGTTATATATACAGTAAGAAGTTTTAAAACTTAGTTATATGTTTTTACTAAAGCACATTTGCTTCTGAATTGCCTAAACTAAGTGTGAACTATGGAAGATCTTTGAATCTTGGGTTGAAAGAAAACATCAAACAGTATTAGGAAATCTCAGATGAAAAGATTTTAGTAAAAGTATGTATTACTTGATATTAACTATATCTCAAGTAAATATTATTTGACACATAGTTAGATAAAAGGGAAACTCCAGTAATGCCTTTGATATGCCTGTCTCCTTTTAGATCCATAATTTGTTTATGCATAGAAGTTGTGATCATAAATTGTTTTATTTATTCAGATTGTATCGTAAGCACTGTCCAATCATCTTATCTTTGATTGTGCATGTAAGTCATTACATCAGGATCTCATTAGGCCACTGCCACTTCACAGTTATTACTGTCATTATTTTAGGATATTACAGTTGATTATATTTATTATAAATCACACGCTATTCAATGACTTTTCCCTTGACACCCTTCATTGCAATAATTCAATGAGGCAGATACTTGAAGAAACAAACTAAAATGTGTTTATCTCATACAAGATGCCATGTAATTTACCTGTGTCACTTCATATAAAATGGTCATGAACTAAGTAATAGCTCCTGCTTGTATAGGAAGCAAATAAAGTTCGGTGATAGCAAACTTACTTACCCAACTTAACCTGACTAGTAGGTGGAAAGATGTCAGGGTACTTCATTCTCAGCTGAGCCAGGAAGAAGGAATTCAGAATTTGCTGTTCCACAGTGACATGCCACTAGCTGAGAAAGCACACAGTTAGCAAGTAAATTGTAAATAGACAGTTTCCAGTCTAAATATGAAATGCTTATTATCTTTTGCCAAAGATTTATAATGCTTTTTGCAATGCTTATTATCTTTTGCCAAAGATTTACAACTTTGTGTGTTATTAATTCTTAATTCTGCTAATTTAAAATGGCATGTGGT
Source organism: Octodon degus (assembly GCF_000260255.1). Taxonomy (NCBI): domain Eukaryota; kingdom Metazoa; phylum Chordata; class Mammalia; order Rodentia; family Octodontidae; genus Octodon; species Octodon degus. The sequence continues at coordinate 4,690,657 of NW_004524704.1, forward strand.
TTTAATCAGATTCTCTTAACTACAGCAACAACAGAAACTATAATTACTAATTTTACAATATCGTAACTCTTTTCCTTATACTTTTAGAAAATGAGAATTAAGCACTATAGATAAATACTTAGCACTACTGAATTATTACCATGGCCAGAAGAGGTTCTAAGGACTTTACACATGTAATCCTCAGACTGCTTACAGTGCATTTGTCAGCATTACCTGCTGCCAGTAAAGACATGATAGTGTGACATTTAAAGCAGTGTATTCTGGGACCACTGTGCCTATGCTGATGTTCTTACTTTGGGAACGTTAGGTCTCCTAATTTAAGTTCTCCAAATGTCCCTTTTCTTCTGAGCATGATAGTAGTAGTAGTTGTCTTGGTCACTTTCCTCAACTTAGTCTCTATGTGGGCCTTTTCTGATGATTTACCTAACACAAGCAGAGTAGCATACACCTGCCTTGGCCACTTTCTTCATCCTGAGACACAGTGCCTGACACCCATTACTTAAAAGAGACACTTATTTTGACTCGCAGTTTCTAATTTTTGGGCCATGCCTGGAAGATTCAATGCAGGAAACGACACAGTGGAACGATATTGTAGAAGAATGGTGCTCCCACCAGGATGATTAAGAAAAAGAGAAAAGGGAGAGGTGAACTAGGGCCAGACCCCTGGGGACAACCTGACCCTTCTTCCTAACAGCGAGTCAGCTACTGGGACTTCACCATTCAATCAATTTCTGAAACCCAGCCTAGGGGCATGGGAGGCCTTGATCTAAACTGTGGTCACACCTAACTGCTTAGATCAATAGGCAAATAAGAAAGTTAATGGTATAAACAGCTTAAAGATTATCTAAAAAATATTATGATTCAGATAATCATAATCACTTTGTGGATGAAGGAACAGGCATAGTGGGTGTGATATCAGATAAAGATGCTGTCAAAGGCGGGTAGGATTCTGAATTCTACTATCTTTTTTGTTTAATAATGCATGATTTAGTGCTCAGTACATTCTAAATAAGAATGGTTTGTAAACATAACAAAACTTAAAAGAACCCCAAATTCATAATTTAACATTATCCTGACAAGAAAGGGGGCATCTGCTTCTAAATATGCTCTTCATCCATATACAACCCTGGAGGCCCATGTTACAGGATATTTTTTTT
>NW_004524704.1:4692493-4700129 GCF_000260255.1 Octodon degus
GTAGTAATTGGCCTTCCCACTCTAGCTTGAACAAATGTCTCTTTTCATCCCTGTCCCTTTATTTTCTTCTTTTATTCCTTTGCTGGCCGAGTGATATCAGTTCTTTCTCTGACAACAGCCATGCTGTCTGTTGCTCTCCAGCGGAAGCTGTGCCTTCCTCACAGCTGTGCTCCTGCTGTTTGGGGGCAAAGGAGCAATGAGAACCCACTTGCTGGGCCACACTGCTGTGTCCCAATCCCTGTGTACCTGCTATCACTCAACAGCCTTGTGACTTCTGAAAGCTCTGCTGTCAAAATGAGGAAGTGAGCTTCAGGATGAGGTGATGACGTACAGAAATGCTCTGTTACCTGGCTGTATTTCCCGTCTCTCTGTGGCTTCTGCCTACTCGTTGAGAATTGCCTTTGCCTCCTAATCGCCTTCCCATGAAGTTCTTAGCAGTTTCTCGCTTCTTCAAGTCATAGAACTCCTGTTTCCCTTTTTTTCCACTTACCAGCCCACACAATCCTGCCTTGATGTCCTCAGTATCTGAAACCATTCTAGTTCTCAACTTTAAATTATTCCAGTTTCCTATACATCATACTTTACATCCCTTCATCCCTCTCCCATCTCTAACATGGACCAAGTACATTCTCTCTAAACATTTTCTCTGTCTTCCTGGAAAAAAATCCAATCTTTTCTTTAAAGATAATTTTAATTTTATTTATTCCATAATGTATGTTGTACCTATTTAGTACAATTTCCTGCTCACTGACTCAACCTTTGCCTCTCAGAATGACACAAAGAATAACACATAATGTGGGGGCCCTTGTCAATCTCTCTAAATAAGAATCACACTTTGATGGAAGTTCCAAGGGCTTATGAACACATTCAGTTTGAGGAGCGTTGATCTGGCCTGATACTTTCTACACTGGGAACTTAAGAGTTCCGCAGTAGAAATACCTGGGAGTATGCTAGAAATAGACCCATCTGAGTCTGCTGAATCAGAAGGCCCAGAGTTTCGGGTCAGCTGTCTTTGTTTTGAACATCTTCATCAGGAGACTCTGATGGACCCCAAAGTTTAAGGAATTGATTGTACATTCCATAAAGAAAGAATCACCAGGCTTATTCTGGTACCCATGGGCATAGAGTCACCACTTTTCAAACACATACTACCCTAATGAGTGAGAGGACAAATGAATGAGTGAATAAAACTTTCAGTTATCTTAATAAATAATGTGTTCTTTCCTTTCTTTGATAAACAAGGAACATGACTCTTAGTTCTCTTATAATATGTACATGTACTACTTAAAGTACTACTCATGCTTAATCACTTATTTTTGTACTTATACTGTGGCTTTGAGTCATAAATCAAAGGGAGGAAAGCACTAAGTATTTAACTGGATTGAAATGATGTTATTCTACATTTTTCTACCTTTTACTCCACCTCACTCTTCCCTCTTCTCTTCCCATGACACACTGATTCTGATCAAGTGAGAGAACATAAGAGAGGTGAGAAACTGGGATAATGGAATTTGTGTCTTCATAACAACAGGAATAAACCTTAGGAAAGAAAATTGAAAAGTAAGGTGAGAAAGCTGAAAGAATCTGCTTTGAGAGAAGAAATGCTTCTTGGTTGTGCTCATAATTTATTCTTGGCTAAAATGGCTCTGTTTACCACTGTCAAAATGTGAAGAGTGTGGTACAAATGCCATGATTTTCTTTGCCCAAAGAATGTCTTTCAGCTTCAGTTAATGAAAACCCTTCAATGAAGCTTTCAGGTTAGATACCTCATGCTACTCTTGGCAACAGGACCTCACGCATCCTTTTCGCTGACTAGGGATGGCTCTGAGTGACAGCCTTCGTCTACCACATTGTTATTTCCAGCCATGCCAACATCTCTGCCAAGCAGCACAATGCAGAAAGCAGCACAAGTGCTGACAGGACCCTCAGTTTTAAATCTCAGGCTAAGAGTGACTGTTTTGTCAGTTTGGTCTTTCTCTTAATGAGCCATATCCTGAAAACAAAAAACAAATAAGAAACAGAAGAGGCAGTTTCAAATTACCAGATATAAGCATGCAAAATTGGTCAAAAAATTATATAAAGAAGAAGAAAATTAAGCATTAACTGTTTCTTTCAATAGAACAACTCATTTGAAGACAACAATATGCAATATGAAAACCATTGTTGAATTCCTCTCATCTGGTTTAGTGAAATTCTGTATAACTTCTAGCTTTTTTCCTATTATTATTTTTATTGTCTTTTTTAAAAAAGAAAAAGAAATGAAAACAAACTCCAAATCTGGTTGCACTTCACCCAAGAAAGGCAGTTTCTTGGAGTATCAAATGTTTATAAAAGTGTGAGTATGTTCACTAAGACAGTGACTAATTCGTGTCTGAGACTTGTGGGTAATGTTCACCAAAGTCATGAACCAGGACCCAGGATTTAGCAGGCTTTCCTGAAGATGGAGCAGCTGTGCAGGTGACTACTTGTGCATCCTTTAGTGAGGCCCTGCAGTCCAGAGGGTTCAGTGAGAATCAATTAGTTGTGCTTTCCTGGAAAAGGACTGCAAGCTCCATGTGGCTTACTCTTAGGGAAATGAGATGTGTCTCTCAGGAAACCAGGCAATCTTTATTTCACTTACTGAATGTTGCAATGTGCAGCTGTCATTGTGTACTATTCAACACTCTTAGGATATGAAGCCAAGTCAGAAGGATCACTAGAGCTCTAGTGATCTAGACATCTCGTGTGTCATAGTAGTAGTTTCTTTGAATAGAGATGGTCTGTCTTGGTCATTTTTCCTCTCAACACTGAGTCAGAACACCCAATGGTCAAAGTTAAGGAAGGAAAGGTTCATTTATCTTACAGTTCATGAAAGTTTCAGTCAATGACCAGCTGGCTGTAAGGCAGGGTGGAATGGCAGAGAGACAACATTTGTTATTGGTTGATTTCTTGTTGCTAGCCATTCTTTTTCAGGGAGATGGAATGTCAGTGTTGTTTTAATTTGCATTCCTTGAATGAACAATGATGTTGAACTTTTTTATATATTTATTTTTCATGTGTATCAAATCAGCGTGGTACTGGAAACAAAAGAAAAAAATACCTGAGACTCAATGGAAAAGATTTAAGATGGAAATACAACTACAGACACACTCAGCCATCTTATCTTTGACAAAGAGGCCAAACATGTTCACTGTAAGAAAGATATCCTTTTTAATAAATGTTGCTGGGAAAACTAGCTTTCCCCATGGTGAAGAATAAATCCAGGCCCATGCAAATCACCACATACTAAACTACAGTAAAAAAAAAATTAACCGAATATTTAAATATTAAAACAGAAATACTAAATCTAGTGGAAAAGAAAGTATGTAGATATCTTGAAGCATTAGAGATAGGAAGAGAGAATCATGAACAAAAACCAAACTGCCAAGGAAATACTTCAAAGAGTCAACAGCTGGCATCTCCTGTCATTGAAAAGATTTTTTGCATTAAAGAAATCACTAACAGAGAAAAAAAAACCCAAAATTAAGAGGCACATTTTAACTGATTGTCCCTCATATAATTCAAAGGCCCAATCCAAAAATGTGTATCTGAGATGAATGCACATTTTTCCTTGCCCTTCTCTTGCACAGAGAGGATGAGGATGTTCACAATAAGAACCTGGCTCTGTGCTGAACACTTACACTTCTGAATTTATTAAGTTGACACATTACCACAAGTTGGTAATGAAAATCATGACTTTCTGAATAAGTGGACTAAAAAAAAAAAAAAAAAACACAAGCCCATGTAAATATGTACCTTTTATTTCTTTTACAATGGACATAATGATTCTTTGAAGAATTTGATGACAGGGTACCCTAATTAAGTTGGTATTGGGGTACCCTAGAATATTTCTAAATGATGAAGAAATATTAGACAGCTAAATGATGTCTGCATGGAAAGACTAAGCTAATTTGAAAGATTTTTTATAGGGTATTTGTCAAAGGTATGTTATTGTAACCAGTTATTCTAATAGAAATATATATATATATATATACACTTTTTATAATTAAAACAATATATTTATAAAAGTTTCACATTTTTGGCAAATACACATAGGCACAGAGTTATATGCTATGATTTAGATCATTAAATTCTTCAGTGGTGGTGTTAGAGTCTTGTCGCTGGATTGATACCATTAAGAGATGATGGAAATTTTAAGGGAAAGCCTAGTGGAGGTCACTTGGTGACTGGGGCTCACTTCTGAAAAGAACTGTAGAGCCACAGTCCCTCCCTCACCTTCTTCTCCTTTTTGGCTGTGAAGTGAGAGATTTCATTGCACCACGCATGCCTGCTGTAATGTCTTGTGTCATCAGAGGCCCCAAATCAGTGGAGCCAGAACCTTTAAAACTCCGAACAAAATTAGGCCTTTTCTATTTTCAAGTTGACTAACTCACTTATTTGCCTTAGTGAAGGTAGCTTACCAGAGGATGAGGAGGAGGAGCAGGGAGAGTCTTTGAGTGATAGCTTTCACTCAAATGTCTGGTTCCTTGTTTATTGTGACATTCCCTGTTACTGCCCCACATTTTCGAAGCCACTGGTTTACTCTGCTGTTTCATCCATATAATAGAAAGAACCTCCTAAAATACTACTTGGTTGTCTACTATGCTTATTATTATTTATAAAGCTCCATGAGCTCAGAGTGTTTGTACGCTTTGTGTCAGTTCATCTCAGTCCCCAGAACAGAGCTTAGCATATACAGGTACTTAGCGCATATAACTGTCAGCTAAATGAATTATGGAGGAATAGTTAATAGCAACTCTAAGTCACAGTTGCTTCTACTGCTTTTCCTGATGACTAAGATATAATTTCTTAAATATGAATGAAAAGCAGTCTTAATGAGTAAAAACCTTATTGAGAAAGAAGCATTTTCTCCTTTGTCAGGAAAAATAAGGCTCAGTGCGAAGGCTGGGTCAGTAGTCCTGTTTGTAGGACCATCTTAGGTCACACTCTGGATATAGTATTTTTGCTACATCTTTCCTTCTACTATGGTCAGAAGCCAAGCTATCTTATTTGCCCAAATCTCTCATAGTTATTTAGAGTTTTATTACCTGAATTGCACAAATAGTATTTGCACTTCCCCACCTTTTTTTTTTTTCCTTTTGGTAGCAGGGATTGAACTTGGGACCTTGAGTTTGACTTATTCATCTTATAGTTGAAGAAATGTAAAGTTAGAGAGGAAGCAGCCTAATGAAACACAGATCTTTGCCTAATTAATGGCAATGGAGAGTTATATTCTCATGGTCATGGCTATCATGAATTTCATAATATATATTTCTCTCTTGATGTTACTGATTTAGAAAGGTACTGAATAGTATCTGTATGCAATGCCTCACTGTGGACACCAGCAGGACAGAACTAATTTGGGCTATCATGGAATTACATCCTCACATATAGCACATGATATATTGGGGTACTACAATTTTGCACAAAAATATGGCAAAATGGAGATATACAGTATGGAGAATGGATGAGATTGGAAATGGTGCTCTATTAAATGTGATAGTTGTATAATAGGTTCTATCAGCAGAAGGGTAATTTAACCTTTGGGAAAAGATTTGAAGGGAATGAGGCAGTAATCTGACTGAGAAAAAGAGGTCCAGATAGGGGGCAACGAGGTGAGAATGGCTGAGATAAAGCAAGTGAGAAAAAGGAGACAGAGATGACATCAATGGAGAGGGAGCAGGGATGGAGAGGGAGAAGGGAGGGTGGAAGGAAGGATTTAAGTTTTCTCCCATAAAGGATTATAGTCTTGTACTTTAGGGTCACTTACCTATGTGCTCTGTGGAGAGTAGATGAAGAGGAAAAGTGTAGGCGCCCTTGTTTGATGTGAGACTCGGTGGTGTTGTGTCTGAAGGTGGCGGAAGAAGAACTATCAGAGGCACATTGCAAACACTGAACAATAAAGGTGTTGAAGTTTACACAGATGGGCCTCAGCCCCGGGAATTGGTGTCACCTGTAGGAGGGCGTCTTGTTCCTATGCTATAACATTTTATGAGCTGAACACACGTCTAGCAATGTCAGATTTCAGCCTTGAAAACTTGGAAGTCTAGTGGGCCAGAACGAGGCTGATTTTTTGATTAGTGAAACACTCAGATGAAAACAAGAAAGCCAATGCATTACTTCATAGTTTAAAAAAGTATATCTTTGGCATGTTTATTTAGCAAGGAAGGGAATCAAGCAATGGAGGGGAGAAAGAGAAGATAGAATGGAAGTACTTAATGTATAAGTACAAACTTCTCCCATGGCAGAGAAGAAAACTTGGAGTTAGATAGATAGCTAATTTCGTTTCCCTATATGTAGTACTATAAAGATATACCTACTGGGGGACCCAAAAGATACACTAGCTTTTTGTCCAGAGCATACCTGCATCAGGATAGTGCTGGAGAGACAACAGTCAGAGACCATAGTCTTCTCTTTTGTTCCTCTACCTGACCAATGGCCAATACAACCTCTGCTGCTTGTGCCTTTCAGTCTATTCTTCCTTTATATTTACTAATAAAATCGATAGATTTCACTCTAGCTTTGGCCTGAGAAAAATTCTGTCACTACTATGGCTTTGTCATTCACATCTAGTTTTTATTTATTTTAATCATAAAGGGTAATGAATGGTATCGCTCAGTTACCTGGACTCTATGTTGCCATTATAGCCAACTTATGTGATCCTTCTAAAATTCTGTTCAACAGATTTATATGCTAAGTTTATGGTGATTGAATGAAAATAACTTCAGGTTTTGTTTTTAAACCCAAGAGCAGTTGATCCCTTATTCATTTAACCATTACTACACTCAAATGGGACCAGCTACCTGCTGTCTTAGCTGAGCACATGAAAGCCTAATTGTTGGGCAGTATGTACTGAAGCTTCCAGAACATGTAACTGCTGAGCAAAGTTCCCTGAGTGTTTAAATGTCTTGAAGCTTTTTCCCCAGACCATGTTTAATTTTTAATAAGATCCTTGTCTTGTTTTCTATAACCTTTATATTTCCAAGGGATTAAACTTAAATAGATTGTTATACTTTGTTATTTTAGCATCAAAATAGTGTGTTTGTGGCAAACAGCCCTATTGTTTCATTTAGTCCTTTGTGCTTCAGGGAAAATGGTCGAATTTCAGCCTATCCTGCATTAGGATTGAAGAGATTAAAGAAGCAAATGATGACTAGATCGCTTCATGTGTATTTATGTGATTTGTAGTAAGTACTGTATACCTAATCCATTTATTTGTGCAAAGACTTTGTTCACATCAGCTAACATTGGAAAAGCGTGTCCTATTTGCCAGCAAAATATCTTAAAGTATCAAACTAGTTGAAGCATTCTCCTGAAATTTATAAAACAAATGCTTATTTATATGAAAAGAAAAGTTGATACCAAACTGTAGGAAGAAAAAAGTTTGCCTTCACTCCAAAGACTCAAAATGACATGGATTGTGACAAGATAAAAAATACAGTAAACTGAAATATTTGTGATGAAAGATACACTTTTCCCCCCCAAATAGTGTTTCATCTAACCATTTCACAAATATACTAATGAAGGGCAGGTGGTATAGCTCAGAGGACTAAACACTTGCTAAGGTAAGCACAGGGGCCAGGGTTTGATCCCTGGCTCCACATGCTGCGCTGACCCC
>NW_004524704.1:4700559-4705079 GCF_000260255.1 Octodon degus
CCAATATTGAATAGGCATTTTACAAAAAATATCTAAACATCCAAAACACAAAATGATAAGTAGAATGAACTCTAGAAACTACAACTGCCTTTCATGTATGTGTTAACAACTCCGTAATTTAATTTTTTTCTGTGAACTAAGACACCCCACACTCAGATTTCAACACAAAACGTCCTGCCTGCAGATTGTCCTGTCCTGTCATCCTATTTTCCATTGTCACACGCCCTCAGTGTAGTTTCTTAACTCAGATCGGACAGCTGGAAAAGATCTTACTTGGATTTATGGGTAGAAGCCAAATTTTATCTCTTCAGTTTCCCTGAGAACGCCTGGGTAGGCAGATCATGGGAGAGCTCCTGGACTAGAGCACTGTAATAAATTCACAATCATTTCAATACTTGATCAATGGTAGGAAGAAAATCCAGAGCTAATCTATTCATGGACCCCAAATTTTGGGGAATTAAATAAAATTTAATGATCACTCCTTAGCTGTGCTTAGTCACCCAGTGTAAATGGGAATTGGGATATATGCTCCAATAAAACAATGAAAAAAATTTAGAGAGATTTCTGACTTAGCTCCAGAATCTAAATTTTTGAGATGTTGTCACTTCCTCTCTTCAAAGAAGTTGAGGAGCTGAGGAGAGAGCTCAGTGGTCTACGTGCCCGCCTGGCAAGCACAAGGACCTGAGTTCAATCCCCAGTACCACATGCTGTGCTGGCCCCAAGACCCCAGGCGCACCATGGCAGCCACAAAAACCAAGTGTTGTGGCATACTCCTGGAATCCCAGCACTGGGGAGCTGAGGCAGGAGGATCACTAGGAGTCCAAGCTGTGTAGCTCAATCCTGTACCAAATACATAAATAAATAAAAGATTTTCTAAAAGCGTTTTTGAAAAAGTAGGTGAAAAAAATCAATAATTTCTCTGGGATCTTCAGAGAATTCTTTTCCATGATTTTGACAGGAACTCTCTGGAGTTCTGAAAGATGATGTTTTGGATCTATGTTTGCACATACCTGTACAAATATAAATTTAAAACATCATTTGATTTCTCTACAACTGTGGTTAAAAATATACTCTATAATACAGTATGAAAGGACTTCAGAGCTGTAAAGTATGATTATTACTATGTTGCTAACCTTTTTTAAATGTATTTAGTACAGGGTCTACAGGGTTTCACTCCACAGACCCAACCCCTAGTGATCCTCCTGTTTTCAGCCTCCCAAGCACAGGGATACTGTGTTACATAAGTCCTGTTTCATGTGTAGAATACAATGAAACTAACAGGAATATATTTGTAAAAGCATCCTCTTAAAGCATCTTCAAGATTAGGATCTTAATTTTAAGAGGTAACACTAGGCACAGGAGGACAGGAAAATGAGTTACTCTGGGACTAAAAAAAAAATGTCACTGTCAGTTTCAGGGTAAAATAACATAAACATCTCATTCATAAACAGACTGTTACCTCATTGCTTCACTTTCACTCATTTATTCATATGCATGCCATGAAAAACTGATTGTAACATGTGCTAAGCAGAATATAGTATAACCTTGTAGGTGCTCTGGATACAGAAACAAAAATATAGCTATCATTTCTTGAATTCCTACTAAGTGTTTTGCAACTCAATTAATTCTGAAAACATTTTAAAGACCTAAGTTATTGGGATTAAATAACAAGAGGGATTAAATTATGTATGTAAAGCTCTCTATAATTTAGACAAGAGCATATTTAAAGTTCGAAACTGAGGTGTGGCTGTCACTCAAGGCCATGTTCTCTGACATTGTCAACCCTACCATAAGACCTAACTTTAAAGAAGTAGGAGGTTTAGGGGAAAATAAACATGTACAACCATAATAGACATGTAAGTAACTAGAACTCTAAATATCTAACGAAGCGATTCAACATAAATTTGACACCATCTACTAGTACTTACCTCATCACTAATATGTGCTTTTAAATTACAAATATCAGGGCAGAAGAACTATGCCCATGGTTTTGTAGAATTTTTTTCTTTTTGTTTTCTGGGACTGAGACCTCGGACTTTGTACATGCTAACAAATTTTCTATCATAGAGCAAAACATCCTCAGCTCTGGAAATTTTTTGTTTTTCTATTTGCTTGTTACAGGGTCTCACTATGAAGCTCAGACTTATAGTGACTCTGCTGTTTTCAGCCTCCCCAGTGCTGGGAAGACAAGCCCACAGCACTGTGCTTAGACTCTGTGGCTGGCTCAGCATGCCCTGGCGGTGACGCTGGCACCACTTGTGGTGTCGGAGAGTAAGCCACGGTGCCTGAGCTTGCCATCCACTGAGCTATCTTGCTGGCCCAGCGCTGGAGTTTTTAAAAATTCAAAATGACAATCTTTACAGTTGCAGAAGATGTTAAATGTTGTCAGACACTGCCTCTTTATTTTATAATTGAGAAAAATGATGTTCTTGGGATATAGGATTGCCTTGACCAGGTAAACAGGAGCCAGAGTCTAGCCCTAGAAACAACAGCATAGAATTCAAGACTCCTGGCTCTCTGTCTGTGGAGGATGCCATTTTACAGTTGATTTTTTCTTGATCAAATGTGAAGAAAATGTGACAGATACATTATTTAGGCTTTCTCTTTCTTTCCTTCTATAACATATTTTAATGATCTCAGGATATTTAATTTTGTACTTGGATATTAAGTATAATGAACGTCATTTACTATGTTTCTGAGACATGGTCCAGATTGGCTTTGAACTTGCAGTCTTTCTGCCTCAACCTCCCAAGTGCTGGGATTACAGATGTGGTCCACTTCACTTGGTTCACTTACTACTATATTGAGTGGACCAGTAATATTAGTGTTGCAATGCTTAATAAAACTTTTAATATTTTATGTGTGAACATAAGACATTAAGGTACAAGCCAAAGTAATGGGCAGGTGGGGAGGCAGGGCTATCTTAGGACCCCTTTGTGCCTGCTTATGGCAGTGAAGTATTCAATTTCTAGGAATTTCACAAACCAGTTGTGAAATACACATTACTTAAAAATAAACTATAAGCAATATTGAAATAGATGTATCTGTAATCAAAATCTATTGTTTCTTTATTAATTTAGTGCATGGTAGTATTATCTATTCAGTAGATGATTGTATGCCTCCTTAATTTGTAAGGTACTACTATTCCTTGTCCTACTACTTATGTCTTCTCTATCCTGCTTCCCACGACATCATTTGCACAGTTGGTGATGGCTGCAGAAATTGAAATAGGCCACTGAGAATGGGAGATTGTCACAAATAGGGATCAGCTCACGCTACCCAGATGTCAAGCTCAATTTGATAGAACAATCTTTGGTTTATACCAGTTAAACTGCTTCTGTGTAGGACTGTGTTTAGGGCAGTTTGCTTCAAGTTCACAGCTGGGCTGGAGGCTAAGAAGCCTGGGGGAGGTCAATGCAATATTTGTAGCCACTGCAATTTTCATCCAACTAAGAGAAGACCTATTTGAGGACAAAAGCCAGCATGTTGAAGAATGCAGAGTAGGATGATGAGAAGAACCTGAGACCTTGGTGGCATTATTGAGCCACTGAATAAATTAATTCTGGAGTCACACTTCAGGCATCTTGTCATGCGAAAAATATAGCTACTCTTAATTGGGGTGTGTAGTGCTTGCTCCAGAAAGTGGGCTAACTAATACACCAATGGCCCTTTTTATAGATAAAAGTCAGCTAATTTTGCAGCCAAGACAGCTAGGAAAGTTCATTTAAGGTCATATTAGCACTTCTATTTTAAAAGCTTGTCTTTTTTATTTTTAATTCTAAGTACAACTTTGACTTAATTATAGCTTCCAATATATGAAAGCATTGAGCCTAGATCTTCTATATGAAATGCACCAAAAAGAAACTTTAAACATAAAAACTCTGAATATATATTCATATAATCATGAGTATGAAGAACATTTAATGTCTAACTTAAATATCATTTTCTTTAGCAAAGGAAGGGACATCAAAATCCAGTTATTCAAATATTTACTTAATCGTAGCACAGAGAGGCTAGCATTAGGGACCTGAAGCCCACAGGCTAGGACATTAGAAAAGAAGCAACTGAGCTGTGGCGGAGCCGAGAATTGTGTGGGTACTGCTGACAAGAATCTGGCCGAAGGCTGAACCCCCACCCTCTGCGAGGGACAAGGGTAAGTTAAGTTGTAAATGAATACTGCAGACTTCTGAGACTAGCAGAGTGTGGAGGTTGCCTTTCCAGAAGACCTTGCTACTTCGACTCCACCAGCATGGAGAGAGTTTGGAAATATCCTGAGCATTCAGCTAGGATATGACACTGGTCTTGTCTTCTGTGTGCGCCATGTCACAAATAAGGGGTCAACAATCTTTTGATCTGTTAAGCATTGAGCCCAGATCCTCCATGTGAAATGCACCAAAAAGAAACTTTTAAAAAAGCATGAAGGGGCTGGAGAGATGGCTCAGTGGTCTAAAGCACCTACTTAGAACAAGCTTAGCAAAAAGCATCAGGGACCGCGGTTCAATCCCCCAGCACCACATGCC
>NW_004524704.1:4705179-4711709 GCF_000260255.1 Octodon degus
AAAAAAATAAAAATAAAAAAGCATGAAAACTCTAAATATATATTCACATAATTATGAGGATGATGAACATGTAATGTCTAACTTAAATATAGTTTACCAAGGGTAAATATATCAGAATCTCTCCTCTGTATGGTCTTTGTTACATCTACCTAACTCTGCTTCTCTGCAATGAGAAAGTCTATAGGCAATAAACGAGTGGGAATAATTATGCTCTAATAAAGCTCTAATTACAAAATTACCAGATGTTGGTCCAGCTCTGACCCACAGGCCATAGTTTGCTAACTCATGTTCTAGAGGAAGACCTATGATATACCTACTTATTAAAGGGTAGGGCTCAGCTTTGATATTACCCACAGGAGACTCAGCAGTTTAGACTTTAAGCCCCAGCAAGTTAGAAGGACATAAGAAGCACATTAAGCATGACACTAATATCTCTTAAAGAATCATAACGCTAACCTAATGCAAGTTCAAAGTAAATACATAGTAATTTAACTGCCTTCTCAGACAAAAGTCCACAATTTTCAATGAAAAAGGACAAAATCCAGTGTATCAAAATCACATCACTTGAAATGACCAGTGAAAATTTTTTCTAAAAATTACTACACAACAGAAAAAATAAATTTCATAAAAACACTTTGAGATATTCATGAAGATTTCATTAGCAAACAAAGCTTTAAAGGCATTATTAATAATCTCAAGAGATAATAGAAAAATATGCTCACAATATTAAACAGGTAGAAATCTAAGTAGTAGAATGAAAATTATAAAATTAAATAGAAGAGAAAATCAACAAAATTGCAATCAACTGAAAACTTAGAATTACCACTTGAACATTACACATCAATGAATTTGAAATAAATACATAGAAATTATACAATGTTAAGTAAGGTAAACATTGCAAAAACAGTAATAGGATCTCAGTGGCATATATGATATCAAGGAATCTTAGGAATGCTTAATTGATCAAGTAGATGGAAAAGCAAGTGACAAATATCAGTGTGAAATTTAAATCTCAAGTGTTTATATATATATATATATATATATATATATATATTGACATTTAATCAATTAGAATCAGTTAAGCATACATGGTAGTGGTTTTAGAGAGAAACTATTATAATGTAATAAAAGATATCAAACAATGGCAATAAAGAAAAGATAAATAGAACACGTTCATTCAATCTATTGTGATTTATATCTACGTAGCCGCCCAAGTCCTCGTGTACTCATGGGTGGGGCCTTGAAGTGCCTGATGATGGGTGTGTGATGCTGGACCATGGGTGTGTGCTACTCCATGAGTCTGCTGATTGGTTTAGCATACACAGGGTGCAGAAGACTGATTTATTAAAGAGAAAAGAAATGGACATAAGAGGTGCCAACAGGTATCCCTGCATCTTGGACAGTAGAAAAAGGGAAAGAAGAAAGAAGAATGCCACTTCCTGCCTGCCATGCCAGGAAGTGTTTTGCCCATGCCCTGCCCCTCTGCCATGCATGTTGCCCAGCCTGGAACTTACTGACTATGGAATGAAACCTCCACAAACTCAGATCAAAAATAAACATTTACTCCTTTAACTTTTGGGTCTGGGGTGTTTTGTCCAGTGAATTGAAAAGTCACTATAGTAGAATTTGGTCCTGGAGTCAGGTCATTGCTGTGTGGTTCAGAAGCCTTTTGAGTTGGTTAATGGGAGGAATTTGCAAAGCTTTGGAGATGCTCGTTAGAGAAGCAGCCACAGAATACTATGAGCCAAGTTTGATGCTCGAGAGATCAAATGCTGATAGAAACACAGCTGGTGAAGACCAGGCTCGGGAGGCTCCATTTGGGAACAAGCACTGTACTGGCAGTTGAACTCCAGGTCACGTGTCTTATTCTCCGGCCAAAAGTTGGTCTGCATTTTGCTCATGTCTGGCAAAATGGTGGAAAACAAAGATGAAAGGCAGCAGCTAAATTAATCTGACAGAAGAAAATGCAAAGCCATCTAATGTTGAGGCAGTGGCACAGTTTCTATTCGGGGCTTTTAGCAAGCCTTACTTTGAAAATGAAAAGCCAAAAGCCCAGCAGAATGACTCTCCAAGCTTTTAATTTGGCCAGAATAAAAGTTCCGCTAAAGCTGTGGCCTACAAAGATGGATCAGAGAACTTGATTGCTGAAAAGTTTTGCATTAAAACAGTAACTACTTTGGAACCAGAAAATAGAAAAGATCTTGGAGGGCACCACGAGGCCCAGTAGATTCTGCCCTCTGCTGCCTCAAAACCACAAAGATGGAAGACTTTATTTTGAGAAGAGAGTCTCCGGGTACCATGTTCCAGACTTTGTCCTGAGATTGGGTTCCTAGCACTCAGCAATCCAGGCATTTGACCCCTACAACCAAGACAGAGAAAGCCCGACTACTGATCCAGTTGGCAGCAGATTGTGGTCTCATCCATGATGTTTCAACATGGAAGGCTTTCACCAAGACTTCAGAAGAAGGCATGGAAGCCCACATAGTGTGTCCCTGAGAGGGAAGTGTGTACAGCTGGAAGTGCAGTGGAGAACCCAGGTTGGATAGGACCACAAGTGAGTGAAGCTGGCCCGTGAGAGACCATGAGGGGGACAGCGACCAGCAGTGCCACAAGGACTAGGCAACACAAGCCCTTTAGAGTTCACATCTTGCTAGATTTCCCTGGATGCTAGACATGAAACTATAGGTGTTGTGGTTTGGGATTTTTGCAAGGAGAACAATACAATACAGGATACATTTTATAAGATTATTTTATAACAAATCACCTATAGAATCATATATCAACAGTGAAAGAAATCTGTCCATACCATAAAGACCAAAGAATCCTGCTGAAGGCCTGAATCCTTATATTCTGCATAAGTAGAGGTGAAAACCCAGAGCTCATGAAAATGCCACCTATGATTCCAACTGGAGGCCAAGAGCACACAAAAATGTCCCATGCAGGCATGCTTCAAGGATCTGTGCAGGAAAGGCCCAGAGGTCAGTGGTGGAAACCAGAAAGTCTATGCCAGTGAGATAAAGGATCTGTGTAATAAGCTGAGGGATTTGAATTGGAACCAGGAAGCAGTGCACAAGATAAGAACCAGAGCTTTCCCCAAAAGTACCACAGCCATCCTCAGCAACAGTGAGGTCCTGAGCTCCTCTACCAATGAGGAAAGTGAGTTCCCATCAGGAAAGCCAACATGGCAAGCTTCTCAAGGAGGTTGAGCAGTGCACCCTCTTCCCCTCTGGATCCAGAAAGTGATGCCAAAGATGAGGACAGAACTCCCTAAAATGCACTCAGTCATTCTCTGTGACAATGAGGTCTCAAGCTCCTCCTCCAACAAGATTAGCCAAGTTCATCAGGAAAGCCAGCACGGCAAGATCCTCCAGTAGAATAGCCCAAGAGAACCAGCAACTTTCCTACAGCTTTCCAACAGCTTCTACCACCTCACAATAGCCTCTCTTCTCAAATTCTGTCTCTTATGCTATTGGCAACAACCCTCAGGTGGGCATCCCACACTCTGCGCCACACTGGCTCAGTTCAACCAGGTATAACAAGCTGACCACAAGTTGCCATCCACCACAGTGTGGCTTATTGAATGGCACCCATGCTAGTTGGTTGGTCTCATTCCTTTCTGTTGCCCTATTTCTCCCTTTTGGAATGAGAATGTTTATTTATTATGCGCCACTGTATGTTGGAACTCTCTTTTCTAAGTTCTACAGGGGTTCACAGCTAAGAGTGCCTTAAATCCCAAGGAGACTTTGGACTTGGACATTTCAGCAAGGCTAAAGTTTAGGAATTTGGCGACTCTTAAAGATGGCACAAACGCATTTTCCACAAAGGGGAGCACATGAGTCTTTTGGCGGCCAGGGTGCAATGTGATGGCTTGTGCGTGGATGACCACCCAATGCCTCACATGCTTACAGGTGGGACTTTGGGGAAGCAGCTGCATCTTGGGTGTGCCAGACAGAAGTTCACTGATTGGTTGAATGTGGTTCTGGGTATGGGTGAAAGAGTTATGGAAGAGAAAATACCCAGCCTGGGTGCAGGTGGCAGCAACAAATGGGTCCGCATCCTGGAAGAAATGAAAAAGGAAAGAAAGAAATGCATATCCCTGCTTGCTTCCTGCTTCCTTCTTCCTTCTTCCTTCTTCCCACCATGCTGTGAGCTATTTATTCTCTTCTTTGGTGCCTGTCTGCGATGCTACCCAGCTTTGGAACCAGCTCACATTGTATTGAAACCTCCATAAGCTGTGAGGTATAATAAACTTTCTTCTTTCAAAGTGTGGAGATGATACATTTTGTCGCAGCAATGAGAAAAGTAACCAAGAGAATGTTGTGGGACAAGTGAAATTTCCTCTTGCCACATGTAAGCGGTGTTATTCTGGAGGGGCTAGGCAGGGTGATACATTTCAAGCAAGTAATTGTATCACGTAAATGATAAACACTAGAAATGCATAAAATAAACCAAAAACAACATCCTCAAACACTCAAAAGCCATATCATTTCTTAGGGTTTGTATGTAAATTTAGCAGTCACCTTACCTAAATATAAAAAGTCAATTTTTGCTATGGAAAGTCAGGATCATAAAGATAGTGTCGGGTGTTGTCAGCTTTATCCAATGGATTTGCCATCTTATGACTTCTGGCTCTTCCTCCAAAGCCAAAATGACCTTGAAAGATGAAAGTTTTGAATCAGTTCTCAGTACATCAAGGCAGCCATTGAAGTGCAAATAGACACATTCGCTAAGGAGCCAACAATGTAGCTCAGCACACAAGCACCTGCCTGGCAAGTGCAAGGTCTTGAGTTTGATTCCTGGTTAAAAAAGAAATCACTGAAGCAAACTCCTAGAAATGCTTCACAATATGATCAGAAATGATGGGATAAGTGTGTTAAGAGTGAAGGGGATGGTTTTGAGGGGGAGGATTAACGACGTTGTGTCTTTCACTAAATCATTTAAGTTTAAATATCACCATGCTTTCAGGTCCCATTTCATATTCATTCACCAGGTTCATTACTTGGATCTCACAGGAGGGCATTTGTTTCCCTAATACTCCACCTATGCAGGCAGCACACACACCAGGCCGAGCTTTCTGCAACACAGAGGAAAGTGGTGAAGTGAACGCACAGATACACGGGTACAATGAGCGCGAGATGAGGCTCCACCCGCGTGGGATCCATCTGAGCGGGCAACCTACTTTCTGGACCTCAAGCGAATATGAGAGGTGAACTAAGACGGCGATGACATTAGATAGCAGAATCTATCTAGTGCACCACATCTGAAAGCACTTTAACCTTTGTCCACTGTAACAAGGCCGGGAAGTAGATTTTGGATGATGTCTTTATCTGTACATGCTATAATAACAAATACCATAAACCGGGCAGCTCATAGAAAGCAAATTTTCTTTTTTCTCATAGGTTTGCGAGCTGGGATGTCTGTGATTGAGGCACCAGCAGAAATGACGTCTGCTGATCTCTTACTTTCTGGTTCATAGATGGGAGCTTCCTGGCTGTCTGCACAGGGAAGGGGCTAGTGAGCTCTCTGGTGACTTCTTTAAAAGGGCACTTAATAGTAGGTCTTTGTCCTCAGGACCGGTCGCCTGCCAAATGTCCTATCTCTCCAGCCCATCAGCTTTGGTGGTACGACTTCAACATGCGAATTTGTAGCAGGGTCAGATGTTCATACCTTCACACAAAGACTTTCATCAAACAGTATTTATTCAATTATATTAATTAATTATTATGCTGAGTGGAAAAAAGCTATGGACACAGGTTATGTGTTCAAAAGGTTAAAAAATACAGAATGCAAAATAATTCTAGATTATATTTAGAATTATAGTCTAATATAATGTTATGGTTGCACCTGATTGTCCTGTTGCTTATGACGCTGCGCCTACAGATTGAGTTCTTTATGCAGAATGTTCCACTGTAACTCTTTGAGGGTCGTAATTTTATTTTATTTTTAAAGACTTTTATTTATTTATTTAGTACAGGGTCTCACTATACAGCTCGAACTCATAGTGATCCTCCTATCTCAGTCTCCCCAGCACTGGGATCACCACACCCAGTTTCGGGGCTGGCACAGCATATGGTACCTGGGATGGAACTAAGGATCTTGGGCTTGCCAGGCAAGCGCTTAATCCATTGAGCTATTCTCCCCTGCCCTCGACAAACATAATTTTAATGTCCTCCCACACTTCCTCTAGCTATTAATGTCTTCATCTACAAGAATTCTGCACTCTTTCAAGACATATTATGAACCATTTCTTTTACTTTTCCCCACTTTTATTAAAATATAACTAAGAAACATATACATATTTATGGGGTAGAACAAGTTGTAAGTAAGTGTGCACTGCTAAGCGAGTACCACAATCAAAATAAATGATTCATTACTTCAGAAAGTTACAAATTTTTGTGGCCACAGTGAGATCATTTAAGATCTACTTGCAGAAAATTTCAAGCACATAATAAAAATTATTACTTGCAATCACCAAGCTGTACCTCAAATCTTCAGAAATATTTTATTGTACATAACTAAAAATTTGTGAC
>NW_004524704.1:4712799-4716663 GCF_000260255.1 Octodon degus
TTTTATCAGTATACCCATAAGTTGACTAGATCACAGGGTACTAGTCTCTCTCTCTCTCTCTCTCTCTCTCTCTCTCTCTCTCTCTCTCTCTCTCTTTCTCTCTCAGAAAATAAAACAAAACAGTGAGATGAAACCTCAGTCAGAAAGGAAGAAATCATACTGTCTCTGTTTGCAAATGACTCATTATAGGAGACCAATGTTACTCAAATAAAAAAGAAAGACTGCAGATGTCCAGTTATATGTGAAAAATGCTCAATTTTGGCAGAAATTGTAGAAGAAAATTAACAAGTTGCCACTTTCTGCTAAACAAATTAGCCCCTAGATTTCCTTTTCAATGTTAATGCCCAGTGTTTCAGAAGGTTCTAAAACGTGGATATATTATTATACATCTACTTTTAAAAGGTTACCCCAACTTGAAGGAAAATAGAACAATGTTTTCCATAAGGCTTATGAATGTTCTGCATTTGACTAGCATTTCATTTCTGAGATTTGGTCCAAAAGAGGGAAAATCACTATCGACCATACATAGTTTTTGATTGAGGTATTATTTACAGTAGTCAAAAACAACCTGAGGAAATAAAAAATGAAACATTCTCTATCACATTTAGCTAATTTATTTCACCTGGAAAGATTACAACTTTTTTTTCTGCTTTGGCAATTCCTACTTAGAAGTAGCACAGGCAGCACACCCACTGCTGTGAATTTCTGGAAGTCTCTCCTACTCCAAGAGTTTTGCATGGCCAAAAAACCAGGATTCTACATCCTATTTTAGACTGGGATGCTTCAAGAGAATGCGTGTCTATTTGCCTGGGATCCTAATTACTGAGTTATTCAAACGAGAACTATAAATGATACTAAGAGTTATGCCTTAGGCTAGCCACCTTCTATATGTGATAGGTTTTCATGAAAATCTTATGATTTAGAAATGCTGTAGTCACCTCCACAATAGGATGAGAAAATTCAGGATTAACAGTCAAGTAACTTCCCAGATCCCTGCAGGAATGAAGTGACAATGCTGAGACATAAGCCTGGGTACATGTTCATCCATCACTCAAATTCTTCTTGATTAAGAAGATAATACCTAAGGGCCAGCCAAATAGCTCAGCAGATTAAAGTGCTGCAAGCAGGCGCAAGGGCCGGGGGTTCAATCCCCAGGCCTGTAGTGCCAGCCCCGCCCCTGGGATGATCTGAGACAGCAACTGAGACTGGACGTGGTGGCACACGCCTGTAATCCCAGCCTTTGGGAGGCTGTAGACAGGCGGATCACTATAAGTCCGATCTAGTAGTGAGACCCTGAACACCCTGTAGACCCTTCCCTAAAATTAAAAAAATAATAATAATACCTAAAAGAACACCCATATCTACCTCATGTCAGATTCACGTGTGCTAGGGACCGTATTATGTGCTCTTCATGTATCTGTTCATTCAAACTTACCAACAACTCCATAGGAGCCATGCACAGGAAAACATAAGATGTAAACAAATATAAAAGTTGCCCAAGACCTACTGCACAGAGCTAAAAGTGAAGCTGTATTCATGCCCTGTAAAGGCCCTCCTATCTATGTGACGTTTTGGTAACAATTTATTGCACATACTTAATTAATCACTTCTATTTATTTATTTATTTATTTGCGGAACCGGGGATTGAACTCAGACCCTTGCGCTTGCCAGGGAAGCACTTATTCCACTGAGCCATCTCCCCGGCCATCACTTCCCTTTAGAAATAAATCCTTATCTGACGATTCAGTTGCTGAAATACAAGATGCCAAAACAGAAGACACAGTGGGCAGCAGAAAAAGTATATATTTCTAAAACATGAAGAGCTGTATTTCTTTCTTGGCATCTGGTGGTGAGTCAGTTCTATCCCCTATCATGTTAGCAGATTGAATGTCCCATCATATAGTTGGGCAATTTCAGTCCCCAAACACAGCCAAGATGATGATGTCATCCTCTGTTCCTTTGTTGGGAACTCGGCCTCCTCTTTATACTTGAACATGAAGTCATCCCAGTATCCTGCCAGTCCTACGCTCTGCTCACTACTTCTGAATTTATAGAATCTCTGTCTTGCATGACCTGGGATAACAACAACTCAGCACCTGCTCTCAAAGTGTTAAAGAGCCCAGTGTTCTCATCAGAAGGAAATCTGCAGAATTCAAACATGTCACCTAAGAATAAAAAAAAATAGGTTCAGTGATGTTTTATAGTCAAAGTTTGGATCTAAGAAGATTAGATTGTCTGCTAGATACGCGCAGCATCACCATCTGCGTGAGAGCAGTTGGGAAGCTAATCATTATGGCTGTGAAACACACCATACATGGGGAAAGGAAAAGCACAGCGTGGTGCAGACTTTCTATAGAATTACAGCACCTCAACATTACAGAGCCGTGTTTTTCATACGAAATAATTTCTTTGCATCTTTCCTTCTTTAATTTAGTAATCGAATATTTATTTGCCACCCTGGTTCTTTGCAAGGTGCCAGGAACATTTAAAACAAAATGTATACTTTTGTCTTAGAAAACTTAGCATCATGTAGGGAAGAGAGAAAGATATCAAGTTGCCAAATATAATGTGAATGCCGTTGTGGGCATCTGAACAGAGCACTGAGGGTTAAACTCTGGGAGTGACACACTCAGTGATGTCAAATCCACCCACGTAAAGGAGGGGAGTGAAGAAAAAGGAATTAAATGAATCCATAAAAGCATTACTACAACAGTGCTTTCAATATGTTGAATAGTTTTTTGAAATTGTCAGCAAAAAGTAGAGGAAATAGAATAGGGTAGGACGGAAAAATATTGCCTTACCCATGACGTTAAGGGGTGTAGAACTAATCTATGCATTTCTGAGCTTTCATGCAAGTATGTGTTCTCGGAAAATGGAGGTAAGATCATATTTAAGTAAACTAAAAATAGAAACATTGTTGATAATGCCAACCCCAAAAAGAATAGAAATGTGTATTAATGGAATATTCTCCTGTCTTACTCCAAAACTTTCTGTATGACTTGAATATCTTCATATTGTATATGTAATAGAAATAGGGAATAAATATGGAATAGAATACTTTGGCGGGAAATGGAAAAGCGTAAGCAAGGCCACAAAGTATGAGAGAGCCGCAGGAAAGCTAAAACCAAGGGATTCAAGAAGCACATGGTGAAAGTTACGATATCTCCCAACAAAATATGAGATTATGCAAAATATAAGCAAAGATGAGATTCAGTGAATAGATTATAATAGTGCAAAAGTGACTCCAGAAAGGGGAAGAAATTGCCCTGGAGGCTGGCAGAAAAGAGCAGAATGGAGAAATGCTAGTGAGTTGACAGAGTCAGCATCTGCAAAGAGCAAGATCTGAATGGGCCAGAGATCGCACTTGGTATGTCGTTTTGGTTTGTCTTCATTTTTGACCCCAGGATGTTGTATCTCCTGTGGCTTTTCTTCATTTTGAAAAGTTCCAGGATTTTCCTTCTTTGTCATTGGTATGCTATCTTTTCATACCTCCTACTTTTATGCCCTTTAGCCCAGATCCTACTCTTCACCAAGGCAAACTTCTAGGTCTTCCAGGGCATTCCTACAGCACTTCCTTTAACTTCTCTCGTAGAGCATGATTTCCCATGGACTCCATTAAGGCTTGATTATCATTTATTTCCAGAACTGCTTCACAGTAAGCCAGTAAATATGCATTCAGTGGTGCAAAGAAAGAAGACTGGGAAAGAGGAAAAAGGAAAGGAAGATATTCCTCTCTCTGCTGGTTCTCTTTTACTGAATTAGAAATTAGATAGCAACTTTTGTTTAATGCATCTGTATCTTGCCAGTAGTCTTGCCATTATAGGATATGGGAGTGAATTAGAAGATATATATATATATATATAT
>NW_004524704.1:4716763-4739757 GCF_000260255.1 Octodon degus
CAGGGTCTCATTGTGTAGATTGAACTCATAGTGATCCTCCTGTTTACAGCCTCCCAAGTGCTGGGATTACAGGTGGGCACCACCATGCCCATTCTCAATCACTGTCTCAGTGTGCCCGTGGGGTGGGACCAGCCTGGCAGTTTCAGGGATCAAACTCTTGGCCCCTGCATCTGCCTAAGCAGGGGCTTTAGTACACTGAGTTATTTGGCCAGCCCAGTCATATATTTCTTGTTCATGAAGCAACAGCATGGGAAAAAAAATCTGAGTTTAATAGAATGAAAATAGCTACAAAAATAATGAATAGGGAGATGGAGCAGGGAGATCAGCACTTTAGAAAAAAGTTCTGATCTACCTGGTCTGACCTTGTACCCCATAGCAAAGTCATCTATCATCTTGACTACTGTAACTCATATTTTCAGTCATGATTTTTGCAGCTCTAAAATAAGAGTTTGCCTAGATGTTCTCTAAATTGTTTGACTTTGTGGCAAAGGGACAAAGAGCATGCATCCTTATGACTTACTCTAGGGAAGAGAAGGCACAGCTGACCATGCAATCAGAGGCCAGGCCAGGCCTCCAATCTGGGCCTGTATTTCTGAGTGTCCCCTGAAATTTTGTGTTTTTCTTTGTTGAGATAAAATGCAAAATATAATAAAACCAGTCTTTGCAGCTTCTGTTCCTCAATACTGAGGGTGGAAATGGAAGATAATGACTGAGTGAGAAATGTTCTAAGCAAGAAGAGCTAGACAGTCACTGGTCCCTCCTAAAGGAAGTGGTAATGTCGTCCAAAGAACCACTGTGTGGGACAGTACAGAGTCCTCAGTGTCCTAAGAGCAGAACACCTTTGCCTTTTGGCCTTCAAAATTTAGTTTCGGGAGCCTTGGACTGTGGCTTCCTTGAAAATATGGGTTTGATTATTTTAAGAGCTGGACAAGAATGAACTTTAAAAATATCAATGAGATTTTTTTAAAAAACAATGTATATAGCAATGTTTACTATCTTGATAGATTAGGGCTCAGCATAGTATTGACAAGTTTTACTGAGAAGTTTACTGAGGGGAAAAATGCCAGGAGATTTAAGTGGTACAAAGAGCAGGGGTCAATGTGGTTGGACTCATGGACAACTGAAAGCTGGCATGCTGGAAGATGAATATGTAGAGTGGAGCTCTTCATCCAGCTGAACCCAGTTGCCACTACCCACTGAGCATGAAGAGATCTTGACTCAGAGTCTGGAGTACAGTGATCACCCAAAATCCATGATTCCCTTATCAACTTCACTGGACTTGACAAAGTTGTGATGGAGCCCTACCTAGATTTCAGATTTCCTAAACTAGCGTTCACATCATTCATGCAAAGTTTTCTTTTTACATAGTACAAAAATCTTTTTTTTTTTTTTTGAAATGGAAAAACCAAAGAAAAAGTAGGCAAGCACCTGCTTTGTTGGAAGCACCTTACCCTGTGTTTGAACTCAGCTCAGATTTTACTTTTGAGGCTGCAATGGTTCAGGACAAAGATGCCTTTTGAACTTTACTTACATTGTCACTTCCTAGTATAGCGAGCCTCTCATTTGTGCTTTTCTTGCTCACTTTTACAGGAAGGTAAAGTTATGTACAAAAACAAAAGTGGAATGAGCTGTTACAAGAAATGGTGACTACTGATTGTCTAGGTTGGTTAAAGAATGGCAAAGGCTGGGCTGAGGCTATAGCTCAGGGGCACAAGCACCTGACTGGCAAGTTCTAGGTCCTGAGTTCGAACTCCAGTACTGAAAAAAAAAAAAAAAAGGCAAGGCAATCACAGGGTGGGACTGCTGTCAGGAAATATCAAACTTCAGTTGGGTGTTCATGCAAGATACCCATAGATAACATTCAGTTCTCAAGCCACCAGAAACATCCTGAGAGCAAAACTAATACATCATTTGCAGTGTGCTGTCATGCAGCAGATGTTCAGTAAATACCTGCTAAATAAGTGAATAAGCATAAAATCTGTGAGGCACACAGTTGGGTGCCATCTCTCAAGACAAGACTGTATTCTAGCTCTTCCTTTGCTTTTTCATTTCAAAGGAAAATTTAACGCAATCTGAAGAAAAGCTAACAATCTTCCTCATCTAATATGTCTCTAAAAATCTGTTACAATAAAACAAAGCAACGATTATACTAGAAAGTCCAAAGGTAGTGACCAATGCCTCCTTTTCTAAAAAATATTCAGGGGTTGCGAATGTTGAGTGTAAAGAAGTATTTTAATTTGGAGAAAAATATAGTAACACTGAAGTCTTCAACCTGCTAAATGCCTTAAAGAAAATGCTGTATGATCCCCACACATGCACACAAGATGAATAACTTGAGATCTAAGAGGAGAGAATTTAACTCAAATCTCCAGATCTTTAATTTGCAAAAATTAAAAAAAAACACCAATGTTATCAGTGACTTTGAATAAAGCATGATTTTTCTTGAGATAAGGATGATTTATCCCAGTCT
The DNA here is from genome assembly GCF_000260255.1 of Octodon degus. Taxonomy (NCBI): domain Eukaryota; kingdom Metazoa; phylum Chordata; class Mammalia; order Rodentia; family Octodontidae; genus Octodon; species Octodon degus. The sequence continues at coordinate 4,719,234 of NW_004524704.1, forward strand.
TTTTTTTTTTTTTTTTTTTTTTTTTGGCCTAGGGAGAGCTACTTGAGTATAGACACTCAGTGCTTAAGAGCATACAGTCTGCACACACATCTGACACTTAAAGAATTGGCTCCAACAGCCCTGGGTCCCAGGAACAGCTGTCTTTTCTCCAGAGGCTCAGAAGCTACTTGCTGGCTGTTCTCTCAGACCCCAGTAGAGTCCTTATCACTGTGCTCTATTGAAAGTGAAGATGCGGCTGCTGTTCAGTTCTTCAAAGGTTTGTGGCCAGGAGCCCTCTGGAGGGAGCTGATTGAAAAGCTGATACCCCTTGCTATAGCCTCCCTCCTCACCTCCCACACCTACACCTTAGCCAGGAGCAAGGAGTTGTCTTCTTGTCTGGCAAGTGTGGCTTGAGTACTCCTTGAAATTTTCTTGTTTAGAGCAGGTGAATTCAGCTGCAACTGCTTATTAGGAGATAAAACTATTTCCTTTACCACCTTTTTCTGTCCTGAATTAAGAATCCCAAACATTAGAACTTAAAGGTACTTATAGATCAGTTTGCATTTGTCCCACCTTTTATAATTGCAGCCACAAACCCCAGAGAGAGGAAGTAAACTCCTTAAATCCTGCTGCTGGGTAGTGGCAGGCTGGTTTTCTGATGGCTGAAATGCCATCCTCTGTTATCCTGTATTTGCTATAAAATGACAGAGTAGCTCTTGTCCAAGTCTACCTTCTAAGAGGTGGAGAAAATGAGGTGCTGTGGTTTACTTAAATTGTTCAATGTCATGTATATTGATGCCATATATACAACAAAATTATTCATCCAAAGAATTGGGGTTTCACGGATGGGCTTCTGAGGGTTTTTTAGATAGCACCATGCTATATAAATGTGTACATTTTCTGAGAGTACTGGGCATTTTTATTAGAGTTTTTTTCAAAAGGCTCATGAACCACAAAAGACATTGCTATAATTAGTAACCTCCTCCCTTTTTGCATGTGTGATATGTATTTTTAAATGTCTTAAGGTCATATCCAGAATGAGTGTCTTACATTGTTGGGAAATTCCAGTAGTACTTGCTTTGGAAAAGCAATAATTTATGCTGAAGCTCCACTTAAAATGTTTTCATTGACTTTGGAGCAGAGGGGACTGAAGAAGAAAAGGGTGGCTACTGAGACTAAGGAGGCAGGCTACATTGTTAATGTCTTCTGTATCATAACTACATTTCTAGGAGGGAATCTGTTTGGGCTCGATCTCCACTGGAATGGGTATAGTTCCCACTCCTCTAGTTCATTGCTCCAGTTATATCAGATAGCTCTGATATGACATAATTTTAAATTCATACTCTTGGTTTTCTTTTTTCATTTTGTTTTGTTTTTGCTAGCTTTAACTAAACTTGCTTTCTTGTCTTAGACTTATAATCTTCAGGAAACCCTTTTTAGAATGGGATAAAAGGCTTTCTAGTATGTGAGTCAACTTATTCATATTATGAAGGACACAATAAAGAATGTGTAGAGACTCCATGTACTTCATCTGGACATTGCTTGTCAGTTTACATGGGGGCAGGCTCCTCTAGAGATGTGATTCTGGCTCTGATATTAATGTGATTTTTGGCATTAAACCCTTTCACCTGTCAAGTTCTGTTGTGCACCATCTCAAGATCTCTATTCCCCTGTAAGAAAGTTGAGATAGTTAAAACAAGTAATTAATAATTTTATTTCTACCTCTGACAACCTGTGGTCACTCTACCTATAACTAAAGTCTCATGTTGTTTTGGTAAAATTGTCATTTCATGATTTCCCCACTGTTCTACCTTGAAGAACTTCGATACACAACATTTCTTTGGTTTCATCTTAAGTGAAACACAATCCAAGAACTAGCTTTCCTATTGAGGCTATAAAATACCAGACCCTCACAATGTAAAGGAGAGGCTTATTTTGGCTCACAGATTCACAGATTGTAGTCCACCATAGCTGGTCCCAAGGCTGGACCATCCTGGCAGAAGGTTGTGGTGGAAGAAAGTTGCTCATCCAGAGGGGGCTTAGAAGTGGAGAACATACACATGAAGAGCCAGAGAAGAGAGGACAGGAGACCAGCTATAGTCCCCTTGACCCCTTTCTTCATCTCAGTTCCATCCGTATCAGTTCATTCAGCTTTGAACTCTCTGGTGGCTTCACCCATTGATAAGATCAATGCCCTCACAACCTCATCATTCTTCATGAGTCTTTTAATCCACCAAGTTGACAATCAAGGTAGTCACCACAGACAGATTTTTTTAAAGAAGGAATCCAAACCCATCTGGGACAAGGGGCAGTGAAGAATCATGGCTGGGCCTGTTGTTGACAGCGTTCCTCTGATCTTTGCTTTACTCTAGATTGGTTCTGTTAGTTTGTTTCTCTCTGTCCTGACCAATTCAATATGAGAATTAGTCATTTCTGTAGACTCACTTTATTAAGGCAGGTTCTCTAAGTAGAGAATTATGGGTAGAGGTCTGTTTAATTTTCTGTTTCACTCTTGTGCTTAGAGGTAGAGTTGGAACACATTTTCACATATTTGCACTTTATCCTGAAGATATTTGTTTGAGAGTCCTGCATCTGGTTTATATATTTTTACAAGCTGCCAGGAACTGTCAATGTTTTGAATTTTTGGTCTCTGTTCTATTATGACAAGCAAGATACAAAGTGGTTTAAATTTGTCATTTTTTATCATATTTAGTAGATAACTTGTTCTATCACCATCGAATACACTGGAAAGTGATTCATTGTACATTGCAACTCAAAATTTCTCATCCTTGGAAATGAGCATCTGGGGCTGGACAAATCTTTTCTGTGGGGAGCTTTCTGTCTATTGCAAGATGTTTCACAGCACCCCTAGCTTCCTTGTACTGGATCTTAGTAGCATCCCCATTCCCCAAGCTGTGTCAAACAAAAATGTGTCCGCACTTCTCAAAAAGCTCTCAGAGGGGGAAAGTTGCTTCTGCCAGAAACAGTTTTAAATGTTCCCTTTCCCTGTTCATGGGCCATGGTTGTATCTGCATAAAGCAAGCATATTTCCTGGTCTTAACACCTAAGTCTGTACGGTCCTCCTGTACCTACAACACTACAAGTTCTCTCCTAACTCAGGGCATTTTAGCTTGTTCTGCCATTAATGTCCCATGGGCTTATATTGCTATTTAGTACATAAATTGGACATATTTTTAATTGGGTCATAAACATTACATGGAGCATAAAACATCACAGCTATAACCAATTCATTAGATAGATCATGAGATCATCTTCCCAAGACACTCATGTTCCAGATGTAATAGTAGGAGAACTGCACATAGATGAGCTGATTAATGCCAGTGCGAGAAGGCAGGCTTCTAACCCTTTGGTTCTGCTGCAGTTCCAATGATCTGTACTGTCTAGACCTGTCATTTCCAAAAGCAGCTATAATCTTACCTTAAAACATCAGTTGTGGTATCCACTATTTCGTTGATATTCAGCAGCTGTCAGTCGATACTAGTATGTCAGATTAGTCAAGATAGTTTCTACAAAGCAGTGTTATCTGTTTAAAGGCTGTTTCCTTAGCAACTTAACAAATATTAAATATGTTTACATCAAGGGATTTTTGCTTTGAAAATACATGTTTGTTTTTCTTGTTTTCATTCTTTATTTTGCCCATTCTCTTTGTTCTTTATGAACCCTTTACTTTTTCTTTCACTTCTCTTTTTCTTTCCATTCCATCTTGTTTCCTTTCCTTTCCTTTCCTTTCCTTTCCTTTCCTTTCCTTTCCTTTCCTTTCCTTTCCTTTCCTTTCCTTTCCTTTCCTTTCCTTTCCTTTCATCTTTAAAATAACTTTACACCTCATTTCATAGGCTGAAAATCGGCATAGCCAATCAGTAGACCCTTTCTTCATGTCACCAGCAGAAAGCACTTTTGCATTCTGCTTACATGTAATATAAGAAAAGCATAAACAGTGATACATAAATGTATCTTCTTTGTAAACTTGAATGCAGCACAACAAAATGATACTCTTTGAACCACTGAAGGGCGAGAAATAAAGAGGATGTTCATGTCCGAGCCATTGACCCAAGAACAATCTAGAGCTGTGCAAAATGAAGCTACAGGCAGCGATGATCTGCCCAACTCCACTCACAGTGAGCAGGTGCCAAGACACATGCTTAAATCCAACTCATGACTTGCGCGCTCCGTGGGCTTAGACATGGGTAGCTCCGACTAAAGCCCTGTGGAGCCAAGCATTCGCCAGTGTATTGGAGGCTATTTATTGTGCTCTCAAGATGAGCATAAAAGTCTGATATCTTCTCATTGGGAAAATTGCCAAAGAAATTTTGAGGAAGAGCATATTTGAACTCATTTTCCCCTACTTGAGGAAAAAAAAAAATCAGTCTTTCCTGGAATAACTGTCATAGGTACCATTACATCCATCTTTATCTTAGATTTTGTTTCAAATATCTTCACATCATATGATTTTCTTTGTGAGGGAGTGAGGTCGCTTGGGGAACCGTGTGTGTGAGCTTTCTCCGCCTAAAACTACTGCTCTTATTTTTTCTTGTTTTTCCATACTATACTTATTGGAAGGAAGTAGTTGCTTATAAGCCATAGTTGAGGAATTAGAATTGACTCATTTCCTCCTTGAAAACAAAATATCTATATAAATTATTTTGGAATTCTTCTGCATGACCAAATGCTGTTTTCATTTACTCGAGCATTTATTGTATCATTCTAAATTCATGGATACTTACTTATTCTTTGAGTTATACGAAATACTGCTTTATTTTATTCCTCAAATTGCTCCATTTTGGTCACTAGAAACTCTCTCACTAGATTGTCTATTTGTTTGACATATTCCCATGGTTTTTACATGTAGCTTTCAGCTCTTTTGTAATTTTTTACCGTTATAAGATGTTTAAGGATTATCTTGTGTATTTCATGCCTCAGTTACAGAATAAGGGTCTTAGTTTCTTTTTGTTAAGTGATATTTTTTGGCCCCAGAATGTTTCCAAATGTGCCTTGTGTTGATACCAAGTTGGGGCATTTGGTCCTGGGATCAATACCCTCACAGTAGATGGATTCATGAGTTCATATTTAGATGTGCTTTCAGGAGGTAGGGGCTGTTTGGAAGGGGTTAAAGTTGCTAAGGAATGCCTTGGATTGTTCCAATTTTTGGCATTTGTGAGTAAAATTTCTGTAAACACTTCAATGCACATTCCTGCGTAGGCATAAGTTTTTGTATCAGTTGAGTAAATATTTAGATGCATGAATGCTTGATTGTACAGTAAGACTATGTTTCACTCTATAAGAAGCCATCTCCCAAAGTGCACATAATCCTGAGTGACTGAGCGTACCTGCTGCTCCACATCTTCACCAACAATGATGTTGGGCTGGGTTTATATTGTTGCTGGTGTTGTTTAGATTTGGGGCATTATCATAATTGTACAGTAATAACTCATTGTTCTACCTTGCATATGAAATGCTTATTTTCCATCTTTGTAAGTCCTTCATGTAGGTGTCTGTTTTTAAACTCCTGCCCATTAAATGTTTTAGTCATTTTTTGTTTTTTAGTTCTTGGTATAAATGGGATAAAGTTTTTTTTTTCCATAACGTGATTTTCAAATACTACCACCTAGATTATGGTTTGTCTTTTCACTGTCTTTACAGTTTCATTTGTAAAGAAGAAATAATCGATTTTAGTAAAGTCTCCTTAATTCCAATTAATTCCTTTCAGAGATCATACTTTTGAAATTTTACCTAAAAATTACTATAAACTCAGGGTTATTTACATATTTTCTTAAGTTTTCTTCTAGAAATTATACATAGTTTAAATGTTTTTACTTTTAGTTGTCGTCCATTTTCATGGAAGATTTATGCCTGAATTTTATTTTTGATATATGGATATCCATTTTTTTTTAGTTCTACTTGTAGCAAAGATTTAATTCTACTTAGTCCCTTGTTTAAAATTAGTTAACATTTGTTCAGGTCTACACTTCAAGTCTCTGTTCTATTTCATTCGCCAATATTTGTTCTTTTACTAATACTACACTGTCTTGATTATTATGTCTTTACAAGATTATTTTGAAACCAGATAAAGTGAATCATCCACTTTTGTTCCTCAGCATTGTGTTTGATATTATGGGTCATTTGTCTTTCCACATAAATTTTGAAACTAGTAGGTCATTATCTGGAAAACAATATTGTAGAATTTTATTTTGGAGTATATTATATATATGGATCATGTTGGAAATAACTGGAATTGAATCAAAATTGAATCTCCTAGTTTATGAGCAAAGAATATCTACTTACTTGGATCTGCCTGTATTTTTCATCAGCTTTGTGCATAGAGGGTGTGTATTTTGTTAGTTTAATAGCTGTTTATTTTTTCATTCCTTTTAAATATTTTGACTTCCATTTTAAGTTGTTTATTCCCAAAGTGTCTGAAAGCAACTTCTATCTACTAGTAGTCTACATTTTGACCTTGTTATAATGTTCCAGAGGGCTTTTGCAACTGTTTTATTTTTTTTGGAGGGGTTAACATAGACAATCATGTCTCTGTGGTTAAAGACAGCCTTGGTTTTTCCTTTCCAATCATAGTTTTATTTTCATTATTGTTGTTTGTTTGTTTTTCTCCAGTATGGTGTTGAATAGAACTGGGGATGAGGACTTCTTACCTTACCACTCTCTCACCTTCTTTCAGAGCATCCAGATCCTGACCATGACAGAGGCTGGTTGTGGGATTGTAGCTTTTTGCTGTTGTTGCTAAACTGAGGGAGTTTCTCTATAGTCCTCGTTTTCTGAGACTCTCTGTTACATGTGATATTACCTTTGTCAAGTGGTTTTTGTCCCTTAATTAATATCATCATAGTTAGTCAGCTTATAGATAAATTTGTAAAAGATTACACTGAAATGTCTCTGGAGCTTCATTAATCAGATACCCACTCATTTCTTGCTTCCTGAATTTATTCTGCCTTCATGAGGGGGGTAATAATCATTTCTTCCTTTAAGACAAAAGGTCTTTAAAACCTTTTCAAGAGGAGGACAGAGAGTAGTTACTGATGCCTTTCCACACTTTAATGCCTGAGCTTTCAGGACAGGTGTTTTTTTTTTTTTTGTTTGTTTGTTTGTTAGTTTGTTTGTTTGTTTTTTGTACAGTGTCTCACTATGCAGCTTAGGTGCCTAGCGATCCTCCTGTGTTTAGCCTCCCCTGCACTGGGATTACAGGCATGTACCCCACACCTTGTCTCAGTGGCCAGCTCAGAGCACCTGGGGGACAGAGCTGGTATGGCATGCAGTCCTGGGGATTGAGCCCTGGTCATTGTGCTTTCCTAAGCAGGCACTTAGTCCACTGAGCTATCTCACTGGCCCTCAGATTAATTTTTTAATTAACTATTAGACAAATTGCACATTACTCTTTGACTTCCCACATCTGTAAATAGTCTAATAATGGAAACTGCAATATGAATCTTTACATAGTGCTCTTAAAAAGAGCATTTGCATGTAGTAATTATATAGTGAGAATATCACAATACCTTCACATTGCTTAACACTTTATTTTACATGATATGATACAGATCTTTAATTTAATTTAAGTCAAATGACATTAAAAGTATTGACCAGGATGAATTTTACAAATATTTGAATAATTAGCATCACATACCTTGGATAGTGCTCTCCCATATTACACAAGTGACAGTATATAATAGAATATTTATAATATGTGTCTCATAGAAATCCTATTGAAGTAGAAGAAATAACAGTAGTGAAAGACTGTGATGTGTGACTATTACTGATTGCCGGCCAAGCACCATTTGTGATTCTTGCTTCTCAGAGTGCAGTGTGTTATAAGAACAGAAGGCCAATTTTCTATCAGCCCTTTCTCTTACACAACACATCTCCTCTCTCCAACATGTCTAGACCCACTGCTTCATGTCAACAGTTACAGCAAAACTCTGAAGTTGATCTGAAGAATTTTTCCCTCTTTTGCCAATGAAGAAACTATGATATAGTTTGAGACAAGCTTTAAGTCATAAAATTAACAAGTGAATTTAAATGCACATCTCCTGATTCAGAGTCATTGTTCATAATGTGCAATTCTTTAGGTTCTACATATTAGCGTGTCTGGCGAAAATATTTTATGAGCTTTTTGCTTAGGAAATTTGAACAAAAGACCCAAGTGGGGCAGCATAAATATTTGGTGTACATAGACCCTGGACTCGATCCCTAGCACTAAGAAAAAAATGCCCTCATTTTGTGCTGTGGTTGAAAAGGCGTGCAAAGATTCATCCAACTTGTTGTAAAACATTGAGCTTAAATGCAAGTACTGTTGATAGAATGGCTAAATATTAGGAAAGTAGGACCTGTACTTTATCAACATATGTTTGATGCTACTGGATAAAAAATGGTGCTGAACACACATAGAACAAAAAAAAAAAAAAAAAGCATGGTGTCTGTGAAACTGTGCATCTAAGTATTCTGATATAGTTTTATGCATGCCAGCACTGCCTTGTTTTGAGTGTTGCCTCTATCATCATCATTATCAGTATTATTATTATTATTATTTGAACTTTCTCCTTGACTTGAAAAGAGAATAAGAAATCAGTCTTCATATTTTAAATTTTAGCATTACCTAGTTTATTAAACTTGAGTAGAATTCCTTACACAAATATTTACCAAGTCAGATTTTAGCCACCAAAGGAATGTATTTGAGGTCATCTTAGTTTTGGCCCTGTCTTGTTTTAGATACATGAGGGTTGTGTGTGCTGACGTTGTTTGTGACGGGGAACACTTGTCTGATGGCAGTGCTGAGCAGGTCGATCCCCTGGTGCCTTTAAGAAGTCTCATGGTTTAATCTGCAGACATTTGTGGTGTCTGGGGTGACTCTTGATTAAAGGAAGATCAACAGGTTGTGCAATGACTTGAAGGCAGATCCCTCCCAGAGCCTCCTAAAGACGGTCCTTTCGGTTTTCCTAATGGAAGTTGTTAAACAGCACCTGTAAAGCAGCACAGCAGTGAGTTCGAAGACCAGCAGTTTCGTTTCATGATGACTCCATTTTAAGCAGTTTACTGAGAACAGCCTCTTAACTCCATACTGTTATCCTAGAATTATAGATCAGAAACAACATGCCTGATGAGTAACAATAAGTTACATGGGAAATTTCCAGTTGCCAATGAGGGAACTCCCATCCGAGACAGGCACACAGATACCGTGCCAAGAGTGTGGCATCAACATTCAGGGTCACGGATTCACGGGAATGACTTGTCTCTTCCTGGTAAAACCTTCCTTTCTTCTTACTATAGCAAAGTGGTTTAATGAAAAGAGGTGTTATGCAGAGAACTGGAAACAGAGATATTTAATAACACTGACCCTACTTCTTAAGAGTTAGGATTTCTAACACTTCTAAATATTCCAGGAGTAATTTTAAAAATAATTATAGTGAGGATAATAGCTACAACATCTCATGGCAGGGACATAAGAAGTTTTGGATTCTTCTTGAAAATGTTTTTGAACTTTACTGTATTGCAGGAGTGACACTACTGTATCATGACTGGGCGGATTAGCAAGATCTATCAAAACCACAAAATATGTGATATGCTGTTCCACAAAGAGCAATAAATATTGGTTATGGAGGTCTGAAAAGTGAAAAATTTTGAAGTTAGAGATTGGAATTGTGTTTACTTAATTAAGATGAAATTTGAAACTATGTATCGCCTTTCCACGGTTTATGATAAGAGGGCTTGAATAACAAAAGGCTCTTGAAGTAAGTCCAGCTTAAAATTTAGCTTTTTTCATGCTGCTAGCCTCTTGGTTGTGTAGGGTTAGTTATGAAAACTCTCTAGGACTCCAGTTCCTAGATTAGGGAAGGGGAAAGTAAATTATGCCTGCCTTGTGGCCAGTGTAATTATTAAATGAGAAGAAAAATGACTATGAAAGCATTTTGAGTCTAGCATAGAATAAATCTCCATGGTAGTGATTATTATTCTTATTTGCTGTTATGGTTGCTATTATTGTTGCTGTATTACATTTGAAGAAAAAACTTTGTTTCAGAGATGTTGTTTCGTTCTTGCTCCTTGATGGTAGAAAGGATTTCAATGTTTTTCTATTTCTGTACGGATATGAAAGTTATAGAAATTTCTCCCTTAATAGAACTGAGGATCAAATAAATGGAAAGAGATTAGAGTAGAAGTTTAAACGTGGCATACTCAACATGAATAAGGGATCAGGTAAATTTCCACCTGAATATTAGAAATCATCTTTCAATAACACAGAGATAAGGGTGTAAGAGAATTCTTCTGTAGAATTCTTGAGGTTAAAGACAGTTTTTAAACTGAGCAGAAACATAGAGGAGATGCAAAATACTGACAATTTGCATAATATTTACTTCAATATAAAATGCAGAGAAAAGGTTTATATAGTCACGAAAGAAAGAAACTTAGACTTGAACTTGCGCATGTGTAGATTATGTATTTTTCTTTTATGTTATTTACCAGTAAAGTGACCTTGGAAAAGTTACTCATTGTCTCTACTTTCTTATGTTTTATAAAACTAAGGATGATAATGCCTGACACAAAATTGTTTTCAGTAATTCTTTGGAATTACTGAAGTCCCTCTTCTTTGATGTGTAGCTTCCTGCCCACCCCTTTCTTCTTTGCCCAGGTAGGTGAACACTACCATTTGCACAGCTGAGCTTTCAGAAACCAAGAAGTGTGAAACTTTCTTACAAGCTTGAAATTTCTGAGGGTGAGTGCATTATTTTGGGGGACCTCAGACCTCCCTCATGCTACTGGATCAGCAAAGGAGCTTCCTAAATTAGTGCTAAAGGGTCTGGCTTTGACTATTGGTCCTGCTGGATTGGCCGGTGGGGGGACCTTTGGTCCTGTAGGTGCATTAGTGATCAGTCACTAAGCTTCCAGGGGCCTTTTGTTGATTTAGTACCTTCCCTGGAGGAATTATAGGTCTTAACTGAATGTGAAACATCAGACAGAAATTATAGGGAAGATTTATTGAGTGAATCTCATCTTTCTCAAGGTCCTTTTGAAACCAACTTCCTTCTAAGCCCAATGATTCAGATTTGAAACCCTCAGGGGCTGCCCTGAAACCTTGGGGCATTAGCGACCTCCTTCCTTGCTGTCATAGATTATCTCTTCATTGTTTCTTGACTTGTGGAGAGGGAAGTTTGGAAAGTCATTTCTTCCCTAGGGCCTGAAATTCTTTACTCATTCAGAAGATAAGTAGGACTGTGGCAGTGCATTCCAGAAGGATTTCTCTCCTCTGTGGGTCTCAAGGCAACCTGCCCAGGTCCTACCAGGGTGAGGCAGGGGAGGCAGAGACCACAAGAAGGAGCCAAAGAAGAAGGGCCCTGGTGTGGAACAAAGGAGGCACCGCTGTGCTCGAATTTGTGTTTATAGCCGCAGAAAGAATCAGGATTACATAGAGAAGAGAGCACAGACTTGAATATGAATCTCAACTCTGTCATTTGAAAAGTAATACTGGGAACCTTAGCACTGTGTCCTTTCCGTATGCATCGATTTCTCTCGAGACCTATAAAGCAGATGCCATGAACATTTCTGAGTTGCAAATAAGGAAAACCTAGGTTTGGTAAGGTCTGATACCTTCTCCCCAGTTAGCTTGTCCATGGCAGAAGCAGAACGAGGATGAGCCGTGACAGCACATACACCATCTGCAGAAACTCCTTCCCGACTGATGCTATTTCCTGGGCCCTTAACCCAAAGAGCTGTCTGCATAAACAGTGAAAGACCTGGGTGGAGCAGTTTGCTTATTATACACCTGAAAGAAGAGATGAAGGGGGCAGAGATTTTTAGAGTTTTAAGTAAAAGACAGAAAGGCTGGCAGGTATAGTAAATTCTCCATATACTGGTTACAGATTGCCAGTGGCCATACACTGATGAGTCTGGCTAGGGTTTTGCTGCTTTATCCTTTTTCTCTAAAAAGAAGGGAATAGAAGGTCTGAGGCAGCTTGTGACTTATCCCATCTTCCATGATCGGATAGGCAAAACTGAAGCCAAAACACCCATCTCTAGCACAGCAGGCCATCATGCTTTATGGAGCCTCATGCTGGCCTTGGAAGGAGAAGGCCAGCCCATAAGAGGTGACAAGATCTCTAATAAAAAGTCTTCATGGGAAAGGGCCCATCAGTAATCACACGTGTGTGTGTGTGTGTGTGTGTGTGTGTGTGTGTGTATTTGGTACACCCGGTTTCAGTGGCCAGTATAGCATGCAGTATCAGGGATCGAACCCGGATCCTTGTGCTTGCAGGCTGGCACTTAGACCGCGGAGCTAGCTCCCCAGCAATCACTTTTATTTTAGTGTGTGTTAGAGAAACTTTGCAGCTGTCTGTTGCAGGGAACATTTCTTTGGGTTCACATTTGGACAATGAACCTACAAATTCAGCAATATCACACACACACACACACACACACACACACACACACACACACACCAGAACATACTCTTTTCACTTATCAGTCAGACTTGACTTATGGTTCAGTCTAGTCTTGTGCAATTGTGCAGTGGGCTACATGATAAAGCTACAGTCATGGCAGAAAAAGACTGTGGGTAGGAGCAGGGGTGCATGTGCTTGTGCGTATATGCTGGTTCCTATGGTGGCTTCCTTTCCTGCTCCAACCAAAGAGGTTAAGTGGTTAGCATGCACTGGCTCTTCTCATTTTCCTTTCCAGTGTGTTCTTTTGCTGTTTCTCTACATGATAATATTAAATTACCCTTGCAAATTCCACTTTCCATTACTTGGCTTGAGAAGTCACCCATAGTTTTCAAAGAAGTTTCTTGGCCTTTCTGACAGCCCGACACAGAGATCACGCTGTTCAGATCTAAGTTTAAATGCCTCCACGTAGGAGCAGCACCCCTTTACAGCAGCCTCAGGTCTCCTCCTGCTTTCTCTGTGCCCTTTCTTCTTGTCTTTGTCCACTCATCAGAATTCCAAGACCGCAATTGCTGTGCTGCACTGAGGTGTGGAGCTGGAGCTCCCTAGTGGGCTGCAAGTTAAAGGGAGGGCAAGACTCCAGCTCAAAGCTGTGTTTCCTCAGGGCCTACAGGGCACTTGGCACAGAGCTGGCAGTTAGCAGCTAGTCCTTGGCTGGAATATATATATATATATATATATATATATATATATATATATATATAATTACTTGCTTTTTCTGAGACTTGGTCTTGCTATGAAGCCCAGGCTGGCCTGGAATTCTTGGCAATCCTCCTTCCTCCTGAGTGCTGGGATCACAGGTATGTACCCGCATGCCAGGCACATCATTTTATATTAAACTTAACTTTTGTCACCCTGAAACACTCACATTTTGTTACCTCAGTTTCCTTAGAGTTTAGAAAAGCACGGCCAACATAAAAAATGCTAAAAAAGAAAAAAATTCTGAAATTAGAAAATGAGTTTTTAAAAAGCTAAAATTCCTCACTCTTGAAAGTTTTGTAAAATCTGATAAATTCAGAATCCCAGCTAGGAAGATTCCTAGGGGTGGTTTATCGTTTCTTTTCTTCTTTCCTCCTTGAAAAGAAAGGTACAAATGTCACAGAGTCCTAGCATTCAAAATACTTGTAAAATGTCATGATTCTCTTTACTCAGGTGTAGTTCCTTCAAGTGTTGTTCATCTACGCATGTTTTTTGAAACATAATTTCATCAATAAAAACCGTATTTAGAGTTTTCAAAACTCTAGTCTGGGAGGCCAGACATGGTCAGCTCAAGGGCTTGGGCTTTACATGTCATGAGCTATGTTTCAGATCCTCCTCTTTCTCGCTGTCCTGGGGCAAATCTCCTAACCAGCTGAGGTCCAGTTTCCACATGTGTTCAATGGGGATAGTAACAGAGCCTATTTCATTGGCTTAATATACAATGGAGACACTTTGGAGTGTCTAGCACCTACAATATTAAGTGATAAGTTTGAGCTTGAAAGAAAGACATTAAGCTATTAGTTGGCCCAGAAAATAGTGTCATGAAAGGAATGTTTTTTTTTTCTTTAAAGAATTTAGACCTCTATCAGTCACAGCAAACCATATAAAAGAAAAGGGAAAGGAAAAGAGAAAAAGGGTTCAAACATTATTTTAAAAATGGAATACAAGACATCTGCCTCAACAGGTTAAGGTTGCAGTTCTACTTAATGTGCAAAGGATACACCTTTAAATAATCAATATTTTGTCAAATATAAAATCATTCTTTAAAATTATCCCACACCATGAAATTTTTTTTTGCTTTTTGCAACTTTATTTCAACATATCTATGCTTATAGAAATATACCTATATTGGTCAAAATAATGCAATTTAACTTATTCTGTACAATTTCAACCAAAAAGTTGGTATAGGATTTTAAGAGTTTAAAAAGGATTTTCAAACTGGTTTACTTTTGTCTATTACAAATGTATAAAAGATCCTCCATTAACTGCTGCTGAAGAAGGCAAAAAAACCCTTAGAAATACACCTTTGGTTTGTCTCAGAAAAATAACAACTATCGCATTGTACAGTTTATAAAGTGGGTGCAACAAAATATTGTTGTAATGTTACACTGCCAGTTTGTGAAGTTCAGTAACTACTGAATGTGGCAGTGGGTGGGAGGGAGACTACATACACACACGGAACTATAAAAACTATCTGTTTTACTACTAATGCATGTAGACTGTACATCTACACAAACGAAGATTCAGGTAATTTCCTAAATCTGAATTGACACTATTAGCTCACTTCATCAGCTGAGGCCAAGAGGAGACCTCAGCACACTGAGCTTGTTGAGTTTTTCTGATCTATGAAAAGAAGAAAACAAAATTTCTTTGCTAGCTTTTCACTCCAGAAGTGATCATAAACTACAGGCAAGGTCTTCCTTCCATGTCAACAGTTGAGGATGATAGGTGACAAAATCAGCCTGGGTAGTTTTATTTTGTTTTTTTGTATTTGACACAGGATGTCACTATGCAGCTCAGACTCATAATGATCATCCTGTTTTCAGCCTCCTCAGTGCTGAGATTACAGGTGTGCGCCACCACACCCAGTCTCAGTGGCCTGCTCAACACAACCGGAGGCAGGGCCAGTGGGGTATGTGGTGCTGGGGCTGAAACCCTGGTCCCTGTGCTTGCCTAAGCAGGCATAGTCCACTGTGCTATCTCATCAGCCATTGAGCTATCTCACCTGCATTCATCTTGGGTTTTAATTTATATGAGCACTCATGTGTGAACAGCTCCCAGCATTCTAATTTGTAATAAAATCAGGACAACACAAGTGGTAGCATACTTAATTGGTAGATGGATTTATAAACTTGTATTTATTTATGCTAAAGTGGAGCAATGAAGACACCTCTAGGAGGTTATAAGAAATGATAGTAGTAGTAGTAATAATAATAATAATGATAATAATAATAAACTTGCTCTCATACTAGTGGTGAATCTTTTAGCAAGGACATGTCTGTCTCTGGTTCACAGTTTTCTTACTGTGGAAAGGACAGAGGTCTTTGCTCAGTGCTTTCTGTCACCATTCCCCCTTATTTCTGAGATTCTCTTTCCAAGGAGAACTTTCTAGAGACACAGACACCTGAAATCAACAAGAGCCCTGCCATACTTCTTGATGAGGGTGGATAAAGAAAGCCAGATGCGGAAGCCCTGGGCAGCATTATCTCTGAGCCTCCTTTGCCTTCTAAACTTCCACAGTGTGTTTTCAGGGTTTATATAATGACTCTTTATTACACCTGAGAATTAGGTAGGGGTTTTGTGAAAAATATTGATGTTATGCTCCCAACCCGAAATCAGATATTCTGATTTACTGAACTCAGGTGTGCAGTCTGTGTCCCTGATAGATTTTTATACCTTGCTAGATGATTCTAGTATACATCCAAGATGTTAAAAAGAACATGCATTAGTTCTCATATATGCTCCTCACTTTGCCACTGGAATTTGAGAATTGGTATATAAGAGCCTGGGAGAGTTCAGTTAAATGATTGGAAATATTCAAGCACACATGTAATATCATAGAAATGCCTACTTTCTTCTGTGCCTCCTTCTCTCCATTTCACTTTCACTAGATTTGGTTTTCCCTTTCTTTTCCTGGATTGTGGTCCCAAATGTGTGTCGTCATGATACCTGGAGGGATAACTCTGCTCAGAGGGAGTTCTCTACCATAGAGGAAGCCTGCCTCCCCACCCTGAACCAAAGCACAGCATCCAGTAGACAGAAAGCATGTGGAGGTTCTAAAAGCATACTTATTGTAAACTATAATTTTATATTTGGAAAAACAAAAAGAAATATGTTCCTTTCAAGATGGTTAGAAGAAAAATACTCTTCAAGTTGCACTGAATTATATAAGTGTGTGTGAGTTTGGCGTTTGTCTTAAGATAAACTGTTTAGACCTAAAGGAGATAAATCATTTTGTTCAGCTGTTGAGATTAGGAAGAAAACAAATCATGATGAATTAGCAATATGAACAGTCCTTCAACAGTAGCTATGAAATCCAGGGCTTTGGAGTGTGCAAAGGGACATTAAGATTGATCTTGGGCTAGGGAGATGGCTCAATAGAATAAGCGCTTCCCTGGCAAGCTCAAGGATCTGAGTTCAATTCTCGGTCACACACACACACACACACACACACACACACACGATTGATCTTAACATCTTATTTGTGGAACTAAGGATGAATTTTTTGAATTGTACAGTGGCCATCCAGGCATGAGTTTCAACCATGGTGTGGATTTCTCCTACTTTATTCTAAGCTATGCATATTAATTTAGGAAAAAGTCTCTGTATCACACTGTAATATCTCACCAATACCCCATGTAAGTGGAATACAATACAGCAATTATAGCAACTATCTATCTATCTATCTATCTATCTATCTATCTATCTATCTATCTATCTATCTATCTGAGAAAACAGCTCACCATTATGACCTTAGTACTTAATGATGCTTGTCTTTAACTGGAGACGACTTCTGCCTTCTGCTTGTAGGCTTTCTGCATTGTGTGACACTGAGCCACATGTCTCATGCACTTTTTTTCCATTGAGCAACAACAAATCAGACCCAAATTTGCTAAATCTTACGTCTCAAAATTTTCAGAGAATACCAGGATCACCAGATTTGGTAGGTCAGAAAGGGTCAGAGAGAGACCTCATAAGATTGTCTTATGGCCAAGGAGTTCTGACTCCGAGTTCATACTGCTTCAGTGGAGAACCTAACATACCCTAAAACCACAAAGAATGGTCTCTAGCGGCTTGCATAATTTATACTTGAAGCAAAAGATATCCACATTATATAATAGCTCACACTTGATTTTGTTATGATTCTTTAAAATCTTCTCTTCCTTCCTCCACTTGCACAGTGTTTCTCTAGTCTATATGTAGATGATGCTTTTTAGCTTTGCTGATAATTATTGCCAATGTTCATTTGCAGTTAAGAACCATATGATCATGTTTAATTGTATAGCTTTATAACATCATCTCAAAGGAGAAAATGTTTTAGATTCTCTACTACTTTATTATTCTTGCAAATTAAGCTTTTCTGTTTTCCCATTCTCTTCCAATTTCTAGCTAGACGCTTGTATAATACTTGCATATGCGTAATCACACCACAAGAAAGTTGGTATTACTTAAATATATCACACATGCATTTTTCTAATTTTGCCACCAGGATCATTTTAGTGAGCGCATGTAATAGTGTGGCATGTTGTTTTGCCTGATTATATTAAAACCACTATTTTACATGGCTACATATTTTTATCTATTATGAACAAAACTCTGAAGTTACCATCTCTGGATATTCCATATGGCTTCATTATTTAAAAAAAAAAAATGTATCCTTAGCTATCACTCAAAGATAACTTCACTGCAGCTAAGGGTAAGGAAAACCTTTTTGGGGTTAGCTTTCCCTTGTTTTGAAAAAATACCCAAAGTAAACGATTTGAACCTCAGGGTTCTAGGGTTTCAAGGTAGGGCTGCTTGCCTCAGTTTTTTGAGGACCTCTGGCAAAATGGGCGCTTTTTGACAGAAAGCCACAGGGGAGGAGAGCTGCTCAGCGCCAGACAGCCAGGAAACAAGTGCCTAGCGCCTGAGGACACACCGAGGATCCAGCCTACCTTCCCAGGCACAACCCCCAACTTCCTCACTCTTCTCCAGCTCTTCCCACGAGGCTGCTTCCTCTGATGCTTTCAGTCCCAGCCCAACAGCACCGTGAGCTGCAGACTAAGCCTCCAGCACAGGCGCTTTGGGCCGTTTGAGTTTCAAAGTTGTTTAAAACAAAAACAAAAAATCCCAGCGTCTCATTTTTTCACCTAGTCACTGTTCACAGTTGCGTGCTAACGCCCGAATTACTGTCTGCAATGCGGATGATGAACATCACCGGTCTTATATTTATTGCAACGAAGAAGAAACTGAAAATATATGCGAAGGAGGAGCGTGCCCAGGTTCCTGAGGCTGTGTGGGTGCGTGTGGGAGCTGTGAGTGGGCGCTTCGTGCGAGGAGGCTTTCTGTGCAGGGGCCCAGCCTCCCCCATGGTACTCCTCCGGGGTCTCTGTGCTGCCGGCTGACTGAACCTCCCCGAGGGGAGCTAGTGACTATTTTGGCAAAGTTTCCTTGACTAGTAGAACTCATCTGTTTTAGAGCGTATTTCAATATAGATGTCAACATTTCACTCAAAAAAAAAGTATAATAAGCCTTATTAAGCACATTACAACTAATGCGCCGTGTATATCTCTACCCTAGGAAATATTGGTTTAAAAAACTCCAATGGTATTATAAACATTAAGACTCATGTCATAAGATTATAACTGCTATTGTAAGACATTATAGTTCAGTAGGGTAAATTTATTTATTTATTATTTATTTATTTATTTATTTTGCGGAACCGGGGATTGAACTCAGGCCCTTGTGCTTGCCAGGGAAGCGCCTATTCTACTGAGCCATCTCCCTGGCCCAGTAAGGTGAATTTAGAACCTACGCTCAGAACTTAAAAAATTTCACTGGTGGAAACTGTCCATTGCAATGCGATGTTAATCAATTGCCCTTCCCACACTTTTGATC
The DNA here is from genome assembly GCF_000260255.1 of Octodon degus. Classification (NCBI taxonomy): domain Eukaryota; kingdom Metazoa; phylum Chordata; class Mammalia; order Rodentia; family Octodontidae; genus Octodon; species Octodon degus. Next base: position 4,738,241 of record NW_004524704.1, read on the forward strand.
ACTAACTATAATATAGATGCTATTTATACAGTATATGTGCATAGTATACAAACACAAAGATTCACAGATGTCTATATCTGTAAATTAAGCCCTGCAACTTCATGCAACGATACTTATCTATACTCTATGTAATAGGATCTGATAAATTTCATGGCACTTTACTGCATCCCAAGTTCATTTATTGTCATCCCCTCTTTCTTCCTTATTATGTTAAGCTGATAAATGGCTTTCATGATGTGGATTGGTAGACTAAAGAAGAATTTTACCGCAGTCGATATGATATCTGAAATTTATTAAGTGTTTACTATCATTGAATTCAATTAACTAGCACTATGTACTGCTCAAATTTGGACTGGGTTACAGAAAATGTTTTCTTTGCCCACTATAGTTGTGATGAAAGAGATTTACATTTAGGAAAACCAACCAGTTCTTTCTGAAAATAAGTGAAAACTAAACATATCTTTTGTTTCTCTTCCTTTTTTCAATTTTTTTTTTAAAGAGAAGGGTCTACAGGGTGTTCAGGGTCTCACTACTAGATCAGACTCATAGTGATCCGCCTGTTTACACCCTCCCAAGAGCTGGAATTACAGATGTGCACCCCCATGCCCAGTCTTAATTGCCATTTCAGTGCTCTCCAAGGACGGGGCCAGCACAGCAGGCACAAGGACTGAACCCCTGGCCCTTGTGCCTGCTTGCAGGTGCTTTAATCCACTAATCTATTTGGCAGGCCCTTTAGTCCCTTCTTTATTCATGAGCTAGGGTCTGATGTTTGGTTCTGTTGTTGGTACATTTTATTCAAAAACTCTAAACTCTGAAAATATAAAAGAACATTCTGTTTGGTTAGTGAATTTGTCCTCTGGACTGATAAGTAAATCTGATTTCTCAGCAAAACACCAAATGGCATGGCCTTCCAGAGAAATGGCCCACCAGAGGGTCCAGTAGTGCCACATGTCAGCTGGCCCAGAAAACTTGTTTGCTGATCACCAGTGAAGAGGTTATAGAGAGGAACACACGTAAGTGGACCTCGAGTAGACAAACCAGATGCGTAAACTCCAGAATCCATCTGGAACTCAAATGTGCAGTCATTCACTGATTCCTTCATTTTCTGCTCTTTTCTTATCCTCTATAATCAACATTGCCTACTTCAATGAAATCACATAACATGCAAAGAAATAACTGTATGATTCTTTAAAAATGATTATCCATTGTAAATTTATTTCCCCCCACAAGTTGTTCTATGGCTCAGAAATATGGATAGAAAAGTGAGTTAAGGAACATTACATAGTGCTTCAGAAATTTTACCTGTTTTATTTTTCTACATTCCTTATAAAAAGCAATTATGCCCCCCGCCAGGAATATAAGGTAATATGTCTTGTTTATCCTCATATCATTTTACAGATTTCGTTTCTTTCTTTCCTATGTCTTCTCAGTCTTATTCCATTATCTTCCTAGAACATCATCAATACATTATCTTATCATTTAATTTATGTCTGCTAAAATAGAGACTTTCTTACATA
>NW_004524704.1:4740117-4743542 GCF_000260255.1 Octodon degus
ATTTATTTATTTATTTATTTATTTATTTATTTATTTGGTACAGGTTCTCACTACACAGGTTCTCAGATCCACAGTGATCCTCCTGCCTCAACCTCCCCAGCGCTGGGATTACAGGGGTGTGCCACCATGCCCAGTTTTGGTGGCCGTCACATGTGGTACTGGGCATCGAACCCGTGTCCTTGAAGAGCGCATATCTTAATGCAGTACAGGGAAAGCTGCATTTGGGGGTGATAGATCTCAGGAGTCCGGTTCTCCCCTAGGGGCCTGGGGGTGCCCACGGCCCTTTCACTGTTTCTTCTACTTGTCATGTGAATGTTTTCTAACTGTGCTTATGCATTGTAGGAAGATCCTGGAAATAATCACAAAGAATGGCAGAAAAATACACTGAAGTTTTACATATTAAACATGTGGACTGGTATAACCACTATGGAAATCAGTGTAGAAATTCCAAAAAAAAAAAAAAAAAACTAGAATTGGAGGTCTCATTAAACCCTGCTATTCTTCTTCTGGATATTTTTCCAAAAGAATGAAAACATCATACCAAACTGATATACGTGTACCCATGTTTATAGCAGCACAATTTGTCACAGCTAAATCTTGGAAACAATCCAAATGTCCATTACCTAATGAATGGATAAAAATGCTGTGGCATTTTTTAAAAATTGGAGTATTACTCAGCTATAAAAAATTAAACTCAAGGATTTTTTAGGTAAATGGATGAAAAAAGACCATACTCATGGTCTTTTTTTATTAGTAAAATAAATCAGACCTTCATGTGTAAACACTGTATTGCCTCCCTAGGTAAGAATCTGAAAGAATAAATAAAATCTGAAAGGTACAATAGATACAGTGAAAGGAAACCTACTCAAAGGAGAGGAACAACTGAGATGAGGGAAAGGAGAAAATAAGGACAGAGAGAAGGGAAAAATATATTTATATACGATAGCTTGTACTGCTGATTTGTACTGGTCTGCTGAAAGGAACAGTTAATGCTTTTTTTTTCTTTTTAACTTTTTTTTTAACTAAATTTGCATGCTTATATTTGGTAATCTGAAAAACTAATTTGAAGACAATAAGATGCAATACTGTTGAATTCCCCTCAGCTTGTTTAGTGAAGTCCTGTATCATTTGTAATTTTTGTGTTTTAATATTTTGAATCCCTTTTGAAAATTATTTCAGTTAAAAGACGCATTACCATACACGCTCCTTAAAATTCTCTCCTTAGCTTTGAATGCACTTGGCCTATCGCAGTTACATTTTAAAGCAGTTCTGAAAGTGCTTTATGAGGTGTGGTCAAAATACACGGTGCATGCCACCTCCAAGTGTCACTTGAAACGACAAAAACATGATGCTCTGTGATCATCCACCTCCGTCACCTTTCTCATCTTGCAGTATGTGACTTCTCGTTTTTGTGCCAAAGTGAAAATGACCAAGAAAGATGAGCATTTTGAAGAACTTCAGAATATCAGTGTGCAGCAACAGCTTAACTGAAAACACTCCCCAAAGTAGACTCCAGCAGTGTTTCAGAAAGTGGCATCAGGCCAGGCATTGGGGTACATGCCTGTAATCCCAGCACTCAGGAAACTGAGGCCATGAGCTCCAGACCACAATGGCCTCCACAGTGGGTTCAAGGGCAGCCTGAACTGCGCAGCAAGACTTAGCAGAAGCCTGTTGCAAAAACAAAGAAACAAAGAATAGCAGGTATCATGAAACTTGAGATAAGTGTGCTCAAAGTGAGGGGCTGGATTTTGGTGGGGATTTATGACAATGTGGCTTTTATTGTAATATTTTTTAAAAAATTTAAACAGTATTTTGGCTACATCTAGTATGTGTGTTAATAAATACTTCAAATTATTTGAAAGTAAGGCACGGTGATCTTATAATTTACTCAGTAGTAGAACATAGACTTGTATAACACTCATATTATGAAGTACTTGTTGGAATCTATCACAGTTTTTCAAAAACACTCTATATTTCTCCAGACTTAGACCATACAATGAAGCCATGCTGTGAGTGCTGTGTTGGGTGTGCTGTTGCTGTGTATACGCTGGAGGAAGGAATTTGGAAAGGAAAGAAAGAGAAATCATATGAGGATGCCTTTTGTAAGCACAGTTTATGGGATTTGAATTGAATTACAAACTTTAACCTTACAGAACACCGAAAGGTCTCTCAGCTTTCAAACTGCAGCTTTGGAAGCTTCATTTTTAGTTCAAACAGGACAGGGCAGGGCTAATTTAATGAAAAGCAATAATTTCTATTAACCAGACAGTCTTTTTTATTTAGCTTCTCCCAATATTTCCATTACACATTTGGCTAAAGATTTGGATCAGTTTCTTATTTTATCTTGCTGGGTTGTTTAATTCTAATGCCTGGACTTACAAAAATATACTTGTTGAAGATGAGTTGAAGGGCAAGAATTGCACCGTGACTTCTCTGCCCGGTTATTTGTGTCAATGAAATGGTCCCTCTCAGAGAGCGCCTGAAGGTTGAGCTGGAGGAGGGCTAAGGAAGGAGGGTGGCTTGACAGTTAGGGAAATTCCAGATGACAGGGAGGGCCAGATTTCCTACACACTCCTCACTGCCAAACTCCTCCTTCTGCTCTTTCTGCACAGCTGTGCGCTTCATTAAATAGTGATGTCTACAAATCACAGCAGTGTTAAAATGCAGCGCAGGGGGAATTCCTGCACCCTGGCTGCTGCCAAGTTCCTAGAGCTTTAACAGCACACTCATCAAACTGCCTCCCTCTTCTCCAAAAACTATAAATAAGTTCAATATCATGAGTGTTTTCATCGATTGTAATGCATTTCTGTGCTCTTGGAGAGTTTGAAATATTCTGTGGTGACACGGGCAGTGGGGCTCATGTCTGGGGCAACATGGCTTGTGCATCATCAGAAGCCAGAGCTGACGCTGTTGATCTTCGAGCTGAGTTAGGGACCACTGTTCAGTCTTTGGGAATGTAGAACGTAACTGTCTCCATAGTTAGCTTCTCAGAAGCACCCTTGTGGAATTTAAGTCCAAGACCTCATTTGTGACTGTCCAAAGGAGGTGAAAAAAAAGTAGAGTGCTTTAATTCAACAGAGATATTATGAAGTCATAGGTGCAAGATCCTGTGCAGAATAAAAAAAGAATGGCAAGCTATGTGTGACAAATTTCATGCATGCTCACGGAGCAAGCGCAAGGTGAGCTCTATGAAGGGGTTTTCTAGGGCTGTTGGGAAGACTGTAGTGGGCACTCAGGGAGAGAAATTCAGATTCCATCTGGAGAGATTAGATGCTTCATGGTAGAAGCAATATTTGCTCCAGGCTTTGAAGGATGAGGAGTTTAATACAAAAAGATGAAGACAACCCAGGGAGACAGAAAAAAAAAAAAAAAAAAAAAAAAACAAAAAAGGTTCAGAGAATGAAATACAATAGGTGGTCAGAATT
>NW_004524704.1:4743642-4755859 GCF_000260255.1 Octodon degus
CCAGGCTTTGAAGGATGAGGAGTTTAATACAAAAAAAAAAAAAAAAACCAAGCCGACAAAAAAAAAAAAAAAAAAAAAAAAAGCAAACAAGGGTTCAGAGAATGAAATACAATAGGTGGTCAGAATTGTGTGCTCCCTTGTATTAAAGCCATATCAAGATAACTGGCCAACTGCTGTCCTTCTATCACTGGTAATTAGAAAAATAAATAATCTATTTTCCTTCCATTGGTTATATTTTCTCCAACGAGGCCCATTTACTGCTGGAACGTGTGTGTATGTGTGTGTGGCCCTGGGGATTGAACTCAGGGCCATGGCACTAAGCTATATCCCCAGCTGTCCTACTCCCATTTTTTTGAGCTATGGTCTAAGTTTCCCAGGCTGGGGCTGGAACTCGTAATCTTCCTACCTGGGTCTCCCAGAAGGCTGGAATTCCAGGAGTGCACCACCACATATACATATGCCCAGAGGTGCCAGCAAGCACAGACAGGTAGGTCAGCATGGAATTCCTGCCTCTGTGGCTCAAGGGGCAGATACTGATGGAAACCTCACTCTATCAGTGCTCTGGCCTTCATCTCCACCCCTTACCCCTGCTTTCCTGGGGCTCTCCTAGCATTCTATTTATTCTGTAGGTTTCTGACACTTAACATACTGCCTGGCAAGGAATAGGTGCTCAGTAACTGTTCGCTTAATGAATGGACAAACTGTTAACTTGTTTTAACTAGGGAGGAGAGGCTGATTAACGGTGCTTAAGTGAACAAGCTACACCTGAGCACTTCTCCTTGTGCAGAAACAAACAACAGCTTCGGAAAACCTGATGCTTTTCCTGTGATCTCTAAGTTCTTAAATAAATAGCTCACTTTCGAGAGATGAGTTTCCTGCATGTGAAGTAAGTTCCTCTTAAAATGTACTTTTAGGAAGCTGGGCTATAGTACTTCATCCCAGGAGGACTGACTCAGGTTTGGCTTCAGAAAGTCAAGCTCACTATCACCTTGATTTATTAACTCTTTGAACTGTGAAAAAGGTTGGAGACTGAAGCCTAGCATAAAATAATGAAATCCTTTCTCCAAAATATTCTCTTGTAATACCATAGCTAAATAATTAAATTACAAGTTCACATCTATAACAAAACACCTGAAAGTTATTAAATTCCTAAGATATTAGGCATATTCATTTCCTGGAAAAAGAATTTATACCCCTTATCATGGTTGTAATTAATGCATTTGTAACATTTATAATTATGAATTATGTTAATGAACAACCCATTATTTATATTATAAAATAATAAATTAATTTCTACATCTTTCAAGAGACTTTGTAAATTACTGTTGGGAGATATTTGATGAAGTGGCAGCTTTTTGTGAACTGTGGTGAGTGTGATTAAAGACTGGTTTTTATTCTTTCAAGGTATCATTTTTATAATTCTCATTTATCCTTAACACAGGAGAAATCAAAAAGCAATGTGAATAAAGTTGGATTTTCAATCATCCAGATTGGGCATGGTAGTCTCAGATATTCTTTGCTTTATTACTGTTATCAGAAAGTGAATTTATACACTTTGTAAATAAAAAGTGTAGGGGCCAGGGAGATAGCTCAGTAGAATTAGCTCTTGGCTGGCAAGGGCAAGGGCCTGCATTCAATCCCTGGTTGTGTGTGACAGGGGCAGAAAGAGAAAGTGAAAGAGAGAGAGAGAGAGAGACAGAGAGAGAGACAGAGAGAGAGACAGAGAGAGAGACAGAGACAGAGAGACAGAGACAGAGAGACAGAGAGACAGAGAGAGACAGAAAAAGAGACAGAAAGACAGAGGCAGAGGCAGAGAGACAGACAGAGACAGAAAAAGAGAGAAAGACACAGAGAGAGTCTTCCGGGACACAGGACCCTCATAAACTTAAATTTTGAGAGGTACTATTAAAGTTGAAGTCCTCTTTTTTTTCAAATTCTGGGATCCACCTCTGCCATGATCTTTAGGAAGGCGGTCACTGCTAAGAGCTCCCTCCCAGCCCTGGTGCTAGCTTTGCCCTGAAAGCTTCCAGAGACTTATGCAAAGAGGCTGGTGTTGGCAGTCATTCTGGAGTCAGCTGAGCTCAGGCTCATACTATCAAAGAAAACAACACGGAGATATCAACATCAGAGGGCAAATACTGTACAGAAAAAAAGATCTTGTTTGAGCAAAGGTTTGTTAAGGCGTTTGTTTGTAGGACATTGCCAGGAGGCCCTGGGAAGTTCCTCTTCTGTACACTTTGGTGATGTTTGATAGCATAATTTTGTCTCCAAGACTTCTGCTTCAAGATGTTTGTCTCTAACTGGTATACATTAGTCTTTGATACAGTCCTCTTGGTGGCTGATAGGAAATCAGAGGAGGAAGGAGGGAGAGGGGAGGAGAAAGGAAGTAGATTTATAAAAAGAAACAAGCTGTATTACTTATGTGGAGCCACTCTACAAGATGATTGTAAAATATGTATGGAAAACATGTACTACTAATAAAAGAAAGCCTTCATTATTGCTTTGGGTAAATAAAAAAAAAGAACATGCTACCCAGTTCTTCTCAGGAATATGCCATAATAAATGCTAAAACCTTCTAGGTGTATCCAGGTCAACAAAATTTGATTGCAATTAAATTATGACATTGATGGTAAATGACTATAAATTTAACACTTGATCACAAGTTCTTAATCTGAGAATGTCTGGTGATTGGTGGCACAGTCACCATGATATGTACATCTGACACAAAAAATTAGAACAGTTAGCCATATGATGAATTTGGGTGCCCTCCACAAACCACAAAGATTCTTCTGTGGCATATCCAAGATTTATCACTGTATTCTTCTGTGCATTGATTTGGCTTGTTTGGTATTCTTTTGTTTAAAAAGCCCAAAGACCATGAAATTGTTTGAGAACTCATTCTAATTCTATCTGAATACAGAAATTCCAAGACCTGAACCACATGCTCTTTGTAGCCCATGTGGCTCACTGTCTCCGACAGACAGGGATTTAACTTCAGACCATAGTTTAAATTAGTCACAAGCATTACCTACCATTTATTCAGCACCTTCCAGGTACTATAATAAAACTGTATCGAGGTCTCATTTACTCGTACAGAAATACAATGTGCGAGGAATTTTTAGTCTTGTCCCTCATATGAAGAACTGAGAGTAAGAAAGTTGAAGTAACTGCTCTATGTCAAGGCTCAGTGATGCAGAAGAAGGAAGATTCTAAAAGTCATGTTCCTGAGACTAAGATGTTAAGTGAAATAAGTCACTGAAGCTTACACACAAGCTTAGATACCATAGAATTTCTCTTACATGAAAACGCCAATATATAAATAAACTACAGAGTGAATAAAAAATAATAGGGAGCATGGATATAGATCTTTTGCAGAAGAGAAGGGGACAGAGAAACGGAGGGAAGGGAGAAAGAATGAGGAAAGTTAAGACATGCTTTGCACGTGCACCACCTCCCCACCATGAACACAGTCATATATACTGCACACACGTACTAATAAAAACTTGAATTCATGCTCCCAACCAATGCTCAGTTCTTCTGAATAGATAAAGGTTCATAGTCTGTTTCTTTAAGTGTATTCATACACCCATTTTGTGTATATGCCTTGATTTTTGAGGTTGGGGGAGGATAGCTCCATGGCATAAGCGCCTGCCTGGCAAGTACAAGGTCCTAAGTTCAAGCCTCCTTTTGTGAGAGTTATTTTTATTCAGTCTTTTCTAGACTAAAGACAAACCTCCAGCAATAAAATGCTTTCTAACTTAAAACTATTTTATTTTGATAAATTTACATCATAAAAGTTTTTAAAGATGCATAATCCCTGGACTTGCAGCACCTTATGGAAATAATGTGATTCACTTTGTTTGTGTCTCAGTCTCAAAGGAACCTAGAAATGTTGCATTCATGGTCCCTCCCATTCTGGGTAGCAGAGCTTGCTGATATTTGTTATCACTCAGCTCCAGCTGTGGAATGATGCCATTGGACAATTAGAGAAGGAATCTTTTCTCTCTCATCATCCAATCATGATGGAGATGCAAAGCACCCGTAGCTCGGACTCCCGCAAAACTGAATAATTTTATGGTGTACTGAGATTTATAGCTCAATGTTTTTTATGAGACTTCAAATAAAATAATGCTTCTCCTACTTGCCTTCTTCTCTCACTCTCATATGGCATCAATCTAGCTTTCTCTTTTCTTCTGTCCATCTGCCTATTATAATGCCTACCTCATTGGTGCTAGATTTATCTGATTCTCCTTGTATCTTTAGATCTAAGTCATGCTACTGACTGAAGCACCTCCCTGAAACATTAGCGCATGTGTGTTAAAACTGAACTGTCAGGGGCCAGAGAGATAGCTCAGGGGCATGAGTTCCTGCCTGGCAAGCACAAGGTCCTGAGTTTGATCCCAGGCTGTATACACACACACACACACACACACACACACACACACACACACACACCAAGTTTCCTGCCTTAAAGTAGCGCCCATGTTTCAACAATCTGTAATTAGATAGCTCCAAAGGTGCATAGGTTGATGAATTTAATTTGTTGTACAGCTCTGGAGAAGATGTTACGCTTGTGTTTGTGTGCAGTTGGAAGCCATGGCTGTCTTTGGCACCCAATGTGGAATCTGTGAATGGATGCAAACTTTCACCATGTTCATTTGTTCACCAACTGAATGATGCTTGCAGACAGAAGTGGCTGCGAACTGAGGTTCAACAGTTCCATTCACAAACTTAATGCTTAATTCTTTCCTCAATTGTTGAATGCGATGAAGACCAAACCAAACTTCCCCAAACAGTCAACACTGGACCATTACTGTGTTACACATATTCCTTATTTAGTGACCAACCTCACTGTTGGTGAGCCTTTTAGAGACAAACACCCAAGCTGGAATCCCAAACCCAATTTATTTATTACAAAATGCCAGCACTACAATAAACCTGAATACTGAGGTTTTAGTTTAGAAAAACCAATTCATACCTCAGTGTCTTTTATTTTAAAAGAAAAACACATCGCATGTATGCTATACATTGACCTTCATGACCTCTGTGGTTACTGACTGCTCACCTTTGCAAATAAGTATCTTGTTCATATTTATCGACCAACCACTCAGACTAATGACCCATCTTTTCTTTGTATAGCTCTGTACATCTTCTTTTTAGAGTTTCTATGTATTTTTTGTTTGTTTGTTTTTCTCTAATTAGGACAGGGTCTACAGTGTCTCACTACATAGATTGGACTTGTAGTGATTCTCCTGTTTGCATCCTCCCAAGTGCTGGAATTGTAGGTGCACACCACCACGCCCAGTCTGAATCACATTCTCAGTGCGCCCCGGGCGTGGGGCCAGAACAGCAAGCTGGAGATCGAACCCCCAGCCCTTGCACTCTGCCTAAGCAGATGCTGTAGTCCACTGAGCCATCAGGCTGGCCCTTCTATGTATTTTTATACAGCATAGCTTGCTTATGTAGTACTGTAATTTTTCCTCATTGTGCTACACAATACAATACTGTAGTTTTATGTTCTGTTATACATTAAGGTGCTGCATGTAAGAATTAAAACAAAATAATAACAAATAACAAATAAAAAGCAAATTAAAACAAATAAAATAAAAAATTAAGTTGTATTTTCCCTTGGCCATTGTTTTGTTTTCAATATTGTCATGTACGTACTACTACATACAACTCTCCATTCTGCAACCAATTCATTTAGTGACAGAAATGGAACTGGGTTGTTAGTGAGGAATGCTTGTTTCTGAACCCACCGTATGACTGCACATGCTCCTCTGGATTAGTCATATTTCATTTCAGAATGAATAGTATACTAAATTCCTGTCACAGTGGTCAAGGTCACAGCTTAAGAAAACTGTCAGGTAACTTTTGACAAGTGTAATGCCTTTGAAAAAAATATATGCACATCCAGATTTTATGTGTGTGGTGCTGGGGATTGGGTCCAGGGTTCTCACACTGACTTGTAGCTCCAGTCTTTTTTTTTTTTTCCAAAATTTTATTGATAAACAGATAGCAATGAGACAGTTTCAAATCAAATCGGAAGCACAGATTCAACAAATATATTCAACAAACACACTGCATATATTCTTCTTAGTGGTTAATTGCTGTGCAAGATGCGGACTTGAGATCCTATTTACACACACCATTAGAACAAATCATTCTATTAAGAGAATGCAACTATATATCTATTGTAACCACTTTGAATACACAGATACAAAATGGACATTCATCTGTATACACCATTTTTTCTAAGATCCGTTATTGAATATTATAGGTGTGTAAACTCAGCAAAATATTCTAAAAGAGTCCAGTAGCCCATAATAGCATTGGGTCTTCTGTTTAACTGGCAATGCCAGAAATTATTGACCTGAGTCCCCCACAGCTCAACATAACAGCATGACTTTACTTCCTATATTTTGTCTTTTTTACTTCTTCATTTGATCTAGAGGGTGGCTGTGTTGCTCCATTAGGCAAGTTGGGCTCGCACTCTCAATCCCCTTGCCTAGGCCTCCCAGAGTGCTGGGATTATAAGGAAGGCTGTGCATTACATCTGACAGTCTATAGGGTCGTGGGAAATAGACAGGTTCTAGAAGCATCAAGACAGAATGGAAGAGATCACAGCTGTACAACGTTTACCAAACTCAGATTCCCAAGCAAGGTGAACTCAGAGCACTAGCGACATGACCCCCAGTGCCCACTGAGATGGCTCCGGATGTGGTACGCAGGCTGAGCAGCAGCCACGGGGCTGTCTTGCAGTGCGCCGTCTTCACAAGTGTCTGGAATAGGAGTGCCCCGAAAAAGGCAGCTCTTGTTGGCTGGACACAGAAAGGGGGACTGGGGCTGACTGGGTAGTCGTGGAGAGCAACAGGCTGTGGGCCTTAAGTAATCGAATTCATCAGGAAGGAGCTCAGCACTTAGCTAGTCATCCTCCAATTTGTTTCACACATATGGGGAATACAGCCCAGGGAGGGAAAGAGATGCCTATAGTCCCCCAGATGCCAGATGCCAGTGCAGACAGGATCAAGAGCGTGCCCCTGCTGCTAAGCGTTCTGGGCTCTGCACGGCGATTCGTGACTCAAACGTCTAGCTTGAAGCAGGATGCAATTTGCAGCACTGGTGGCTCTGCACAGGGGAGGAAACAGCAGATAGGGTGATCCAGCCAGCCTTCGAGTTCAGCTCAAAATTTGTTTCTTTAAGGGACTTTTACAAGGAGGTATTTTCTAGATGTCTTTCATGGATTAAGGCATATCCAGCTGCCTAGATGATTTTGATCTGCTTCTTTTCTCCACTGGGGAATCACTGGGGTTGTGTGCCAACAGTTCTCAATCTATCACACTTTAGAATCTCTCGTGGAAATCTCAAGCTTTTAAATGTTATTTCTTTTCACATTTCACTCAGAAATTCTCATTTCTTTGGACCAGGGTCGTGCTCTGACAGGCTTCAGAACCACGGGACTTAAGAAAAGCATGAGAGATTAACCATGGGAAGAGACAATAGCAAGTAAGAGGTGAGATTAGAAAAGACCACTGGGTTGGGCTGGCCCGATAGCTCAGCAGACTAAAGCACCTGCTTAGGCAGAGTGCAGGGCCCCAGGTTTGATTCCCTGTGTGCCGCCCCCTAGGGTGCTCTAAAACTGCGATTGAGACTGAGCATGGTGGCAGGCACCTAGAATTCCAGCTCTTGGGAGACTGAAAACAGGAGGATCACTACAGTCTACATAGTGAGACCCTGTAGTCCCTGTACTAAATACATTTTTTAAAAAAAGAAGAAAAGAAAAGAAAAGAAAAAGAAAAGAAAAGAAAAGAAAAGAAAAGAAAAGAAAAGAAAAGGACCACTGGGTATGCGGAGATAGCCTGGAGGTCTCAGCATCTGCCTGGCAAGTGCAAGGACCCGGGTTTGATCTCCCATACCTCATGCCGAGCCAACCTGGAACCGGGGGCATGTGAGGGCCCACCAGCGAAACTGGGCGTTGTGGCACATGTCTGTAATCCCAGTGCTGGGGAGGCTGAGACAGGAGGACTACTATGAGTCTGAATTGTGTAGCAAGACCCTGTATCAAATAAGTAAATAAACAAACAAACAAACAAATATTACAAAAAAGAAAAAAGAAAAGACCACTGAGCATGAACTAGCTGGGGATTGATCCAGAGAGAGACCAAAAGGTGGTGTACCTTGCAGAGGGAGTGATGGAGTTCAGGTACAAGGACTCAGTGCCAGATAAAATTAAAACAGCTGAGGTCAGAAGAGAGATCTGTTGTCCCTGACCACAGTACCTTTGGTGTCCTTGGCAAGCAGGCAGTACCAAAGGATGAATGGCTCAGAAGGAAGGGCTTGAGTAACTGGGTAAAGAAAGAATAATAGTGGGGGCAATGCCACCAGGAGGAGCAGGTTCTCACTGTCAGCTGACCTGAGCCTTGGTCCATCCACTAACAGGGACAAAAGTCTTCCGTAAAATGAAAGACAGAATTTTCACGCTGGTCTTTATTAGTCTATGTTTATGACACATAGTGATTACACAAAGCTGGGGACCCCTCTTGATCCTGATTTTCTCTTCCTTCTTGAGCCCCCCACACCCAAGGACACCCCCTGTAACAAATGGGGCTGGGAAAACTTGCTGTCCGCGTTCAGAAGAGCGGGGCTTGATCCATATCTCTCACCTTGTACTAAAGTGATAGCATCATCAGAGCACAGGGGCTGAGAGACAGCTGCTGACTTCAGCGAAGAGGAACTTGGACCTTGGAGAGGGGCAGGGACTTACCCAAGATCCTGGTCTTAATGGTATCAGATCTGTAAGGGAGGACTTTGACCTCTGTCCATCCCTAAGGATGTCAGCTCCCTGTGATAAGCCAAGGAGTCAGGCATGGAAGACAGCCTGCTGGGCTGAATCTCTGTTCCTCTCATTGGCTCTGTGTGCTGTTTTAGGAAAATTACTTAGCTCTTTGTACCACTGTTCCTTCTTTGGTACAGTGAATACTATAATAGTAAAACATTATCATGTGGTGACAGAGGAATGACATGAGCTCATAGCCAAAGAGCATTTAAGATGTGTTGTAACATAATGCTCATAGGTGATCATTACACGGTGCTATTTTTCAGCTATTAAAATGATATGGGACTTCTGGGCGTGGAACTCTGTGACTGGACATTTGTATAGCATGCAGAAGGTCCTGGTGTGGAGCTCTAGAACTACAGAGAGAGAAGGAGAGAGAGGAAGAGGGGAAGAGGGAGAAATAGAGATCTCAGTGGACAAGATGGTGACGCACCTATTTAAAGATAAGGATTCAGAGGAAAGGAAGACTTACTGAGACACTGTCTCTAACGTAGCCCCTAGAGTATTGAAATTTGGATGCATCATGTAGCCACACATTTTGAAGTACATTTTTTCTGAAGTGCAGATTTGTGGGTCTCTTGCCAGATCACTTGAAACAGAAGCTCTTGGATGCAGGGGCAGGAAATTAACATTTTCTAAATGGACAGCACCTGCTTCTGTGACACTGCAAAAGGGGTGCCGCCTCCCAGCCCCGGGAACGTGAGTAGCCCTCTGCGTTGAGGACTTCAATCCCCACATTGAGCTCCATGATATTCTCTCTCACTGACACACACAGGGACCCTGAGCTTCCACGAGACCGAGCCCCTCATCCAGAGCTCACCTTGAAAAGACAGCTGAGGACACTGAGGCTGCGTCCTCGCCAACAGTCGCATGCTTTCAGCAGCCATGTGACCTTAAACATTGTCTTATCTGCAAAATGGGATAATATCGGTACATACCTCTTAGGGTGTTTTGAAACGAAAGAGTGCCTCTCGGGCGCGTTGCTCATGGAAACGATCCCATGTTAGCCGCTGTTTCTGCTGCAGACGTTGGCACTGCTATCTGCACTCTACTTTTCAAACATTTCCTTCAGTGAGCACTTACTCTGTACCTATTCTGCGTCGGACAGCCACAAAGCAAAACAATTAGAGCAAATGACTTATCTCCAACTCTATAGACACTATAAATGAAAACCTCATATACCTTAAAATAAAATGTGATATTGATCAGAAAAGAAGAAAGAAGCACCAGAATGAGCAATGAGTCATTAAGCAAAAATAAAACTTATCTATTAGGAGTGGGTAAGAACGGTACCATCTGTTATAGCTGAACTTTCTAGATAAAGGGATGCATATCATGTGTGTGTGTGTGTGTGTGTGTGTGTGTGTGTGTGTGTGTGTGTGTTTTACTGAGCATCAAACCCAGGGCCATTTTGTTGAACTACTCCCCCTCCTGAGCCCTCTTTTGAAAACTATTTTATAGTTTTCAGCATAGAAATTTTATTCCTCCTTGGCGAATGTATTCCTAGATATTATATTCTTGTAGATGCTATCATAACTGGAATTATTTTTTTCTCTTTTCAAAAAAAATCTTTATTTTAAGACAGTCTCTCACTAGGTTGCTAAGTAACCTAAACTGGTTTTGAACTCGTTATCCTCCTTCCTCAGCCAACCACTGTACTAGGATTAGTCAGGGGCCACCATCCCTGGCTTTGAACGTATACTCTTTAAATAGAACTTTATTTTTCTTTTTCTACACAAATACTTCTGAAAATGATACATACCTTTCCACTGTTTGGAAGCTAAGAATAATGCACACCATGTATACTTTTTCTGACACCCCAGGATCGCCTCTGAAATGTTGCTTAGTGGATTCAGTCATGACTGCTGAGTTCTCAGAGGCTTCTGGGATATCCTGGTTCCTGTGACTGATTTTTCCGTGTTTTCTGTCCTGTACTTACAGAAGATCCACTTCACACTTTACAGAGGTCAATCTCATGTATCAGAAGACCACTGAGAGTATAGGTCAGTGGTGCATCCCTTGCCTAGCACAGGAGAGGATTCGGATTCAGTTTCCTTTTTTTAGAAAGTCAGTTATTTATTTATTTATTTATTTATTTATTTATTTATTTATCTATCTATCTATCTATCTATCTATCTATTTATTTATTTGGTACAGCGTCTCACTATGCCATTTGGATTTGTAGTAATCCTCCAGTCTCAGTCTCCCTGGTGCTGAGATTACAGGTATGCGCCACTATACCCAGTTCAGAGATTGACATAGCATGTGGTACTGGGCATCAAACTTGGGTCCTTGTGCCCCCTGGCCCTTTGGGTTCAGTTTCTAACACAGAAAAAATAATAAAAACTTATGAGCCAGCTGAGCATTGTGTCACAGGTTTGTAATCCCATTGCTCAGAAGGCTGAGGCAGGAGAATCTCCCTCAGTTCAAGGACAACATGGGTTACATCATAAACCCTGTCTCACAAAAAATATCCAGTGAGCCAATTCTATCTGTATTTTAACCCTAAGGCCTAAGGTAGTTCATAATGATGTGAGTGCTGTTACTGTGTCAGGAATTCTGTGATAACGTCAGAATGCAATGGTTAAGTCATATGAGTTTCTGTTTTCCTTTCTTCCTTTCCAAATTTTCCACTTTACAGTTCTGTCATACAAACATCCAGTGACATGTTATGTTGTTTACTTCACCTCCTTACTCATTAGTTGGGGAAATAGATCTGAATTTGACAAAAATCAAAACAATATTTCAACAAGGATAAATTATGGCAGATTAAGCAAGAACACAAGTGCCTAAAGCATGCCAAATTGAGGCAGTTTATCCAAAGAAAAAATAGAAAAAAAAAATTTACCCTTTCTCATCAAGCTGAGTTTGAGCTCGGTGTTAGCAAACATGAAGGATATAGCTTGGGAGAAGATGGGAGACAGCGAGGCCACAAGGCCCTGCAGCGCGAATCTGACTGAATCATCTGGATGTGAAGATTTACCCAATGGAATGAGAGGCAGAGAAAGATGGGACTGCATTGTATCTGGGTCTCAAAGTTGGTGACTATCAATTCTAAGTCAATGAGGGGAGAATAGAGAGAGAGAGGGCAGGGAAAGAAAGGAGAAGGGATTAGGATGGAGAGGATGGGAGAGAAAGGAGAGCAGAACTTTTGAAAATGGAAAAGGCAACAGGAGTCAGAAGGAGCAATCCATAGGAGTAGAAGAGGACATAAGAAGAATTGGGATTGCTGCACTCATTACAGACTCTGCGTAAGACATGTAATCCTTGTGCACTATGAACTTGTCCTGATAAATAAAAAAGAAAGGAAGGAAAAGAGAAGGGAGGGAAAGGGAGGGGAAGAGAAGGGGATAAGAGGGGAGGGGAAGGGATGGGGAGAGG
>NW_004524704.1:4756042-4803388 GCF_000260255.1 Octodon degus
GAGAGGAATGGAGAGGGGAGGGGAAGGGGAGGAAAGGGAAGGGAAAGGAGAGGAGAGAGGAGAGGAGGGGAGGGGAGAGGAAAAGAGAGAAGAGGAAGAAAAAAGAATACAGAGAAGAGAAGAGAGAAGAGAAGAGAAGAGAAGAGAAGAGAAGAGAAGAGAAGAGAAGAGAAGAGAAAGAAGAGAAGAGAAGAAATGAAACAAAAAGAAAAGACTGTTTGTCAAAGCCTGATCATCAAATATATGTACATAAATTAGAAGCAAATATGGGTAAAGTAAGGAAGAAAAGAGTTTTATTGGATGAGAAGAATGAGAGAAGGAGGCTCTAGACAGAGAAATACTAACTGTCTTTAAGATAGAAATTGAACAGGCCAGAGTTGGACCCAAAATAGACGGCTTAGAGGGTTTGGTTCTCCAGAAAACAGAACACTCCTTCAGGCTTACACATCACTGTGGCAGTGGCAGGGGTCAGAAGCTTAGAGAGCCTTGGGGCTGGACTACACAGGGGTGTCCTGCACAAGCAAGTTGAGAATAGATGTATCTTAGAAAACACTGTGGTGGGAAAATCAAAGGCTTCTAAAAATGATAGAGGGGAAATGAGTACCAAAAAGAAATTTCCTTAAGAATTTATCAGCTCGGTGATGCACAAAAAGATTTCCTTGCTTATGGTATATTACTGTTTAGAGTATGATAAATTGAGATATCAAGACATTAGATAAGCTCTAAGTGCATTTTGTCCTTATATGTTATTGTCGTGAGTGAAGCTAGCCAATGGGTGACAACTGAGATGGTGGAGAGAAAATAAGTGGACAATTCCTCTTCAGCATGGAGTTGGGAGCAAAAAATTCCATCTAGGGAAAGAAAGATACTAATGGGCTTGATTCAGAATAGGTGAGGGAAACTTCTGAGGGAGACTTAACTCAAGCATGGGTACATTCAGTCCTCCAGGGCCCTTAGGGATTGCTGGTTACAGTAAGGAAGAAAAGCAGTCAAAAGCTTTAATGTGTCCTTCAGCTTCTTTAAAGTACGTATGGTGGGGCTGTAGAGATAGCTCAGTGCCTTAAATACCTGCCTGGTAAGTGCAAGGTCCTGAATTCAATCCCTGGTACTTATAACAGAGTAATATCATAACAGAGTAATCTAAATGAATGGAAATGTTTTCTAAAATTAAAATGGAAACAGGATTGCATAGCCTCAAATGCTCCAGAGTCTAAATAGGTTACTCATTTTATGGAAAATCTAGAGAAGTTGCTATGAAATGGATCACTAGTACTATGATTGATCAAGTGTATGGGTGGGTAGATGGGTAGATGGATGATGGATGGATGGATGGATGGATGGATGGATGGATGGATGGATGGATGGATGGGTAGGTGGATGGGTAGATGGATGGATGGATGGGTAAATGGATGATAGATGGATGGATAGATGGGTAGATGGGAAGATGGATGATAGATGGGTGGATGGGTAGATGGGTGGATGGATGGATGGATTGATGAGTAGATGGATGGAGAGTGGATGGATAAAAGAAGGTGAAGTCATAGTCTGAATTTTGAACCATTTTTATCTCAGGGGTGAAGGCACTCCCAGCGTATTTGAGAGGTCAGTTTCCCTTAAGAAACAGTAAATTCAACTGTCTTTCTTATACAACATGTGAGTCAACGCCTGTGAGAGCCACTTAGAGTCTGCAAATGTGCCAGACATTCTGTAAATAGCATTCACTTATCAGTATGTTTCCTTTTGCCATTCCCTGTTCATCTTGTCAGACAGTGATTATGATTGTTATGGGATAGGACTCACAGATAATTTTTAATCATAAAAGTAATCCTGACAATGAAGACTTCATACTTTCTAATACTGATCCTGAAGGAAGATCAAAACATATATGTAATTCAATAGCGCATGGTTTTGAAGGAATATGGTCTTAAGTTCAACTCGCAGCTTTTATCATTTCTGAGCTGAGTGACCTTGCATAAATTCTTTTTTCTTTCTAAGCCTGGAGGAGTCATCCTGGATAACCTCACAAGGCAGCCGCTAAATAAATCCTGCCATGATCGGTGGCAATTCCTTTCTACCAGGCAAGAAGGCAAATAAATTGGCTGACAAATGTTTACTTTTTATTTTTTATTTTTTGGCAGAACTGGGAATTGAAATCAGACCCTTGAGCTTGCCAGGGAAGTGCTTATACCACTGAGCCACCTTCTCGGCCCCTGATGCTTACTTTTGGCCCTTAAGAAAAGCATAGTCCAGGGAGAGGTGAGGAGTCAGGACACAAAACCTTAGGACAGCCAAGTAAAAACTGAACATTGAAGGGGCTCCATTTTTACCAGTGACCGTGAACAGCTTCCAAAAGCGCACCTCTCATTTGTCATTAAATCCTCCACACAGCCTTCCCCGCAATACTGATACATTACTGAAACATTCATACACAAAACTTCTAACTGAAGTATATTGTTATAGAACAGCAAACATTCAATTCCCAAGGGATGTTAATATTTTGAAATCTGAACAATTCAACCATACACTTTTTTTTTTTTTTTTTTTTTTTTGGTGGAACCAGGGATTGAAGTCAGGCCTTTGCACTTGCCAGGGAAGCACTTATTCTACTGAGCCATCTCCCTGGCTCCCACATTTTTTTAAATGGCTTTCAGGAGCATGATATCCAATTAGGAAGAGATGAGTGTTGAGTGTTCATTATCTTTGTATTTTAATATAAGTTAGCATTAAGTTTCATAATAATGATTGCATTTAACAACTGACTTGGGAATTTTAACATGCAAGTTTCACTACCTCAGAGCAAAGGATCTAGGCGAGTTCTTGATAGTTAGGGCTTAGTCTGTCTACAAAATGAGAGTGCGAGATTAGATAGCCCCAAAAGGATACACCACGTTTGGTAGTCGGTGGTGTTCTTTCCGGAGGATGAGGCAGAAGGATGATGTGTTCTAGTCTTTTCTGGACAACTTTCTGAGATTGTCTTTGCAAATAAAATGAGTAGCAAGTAAATAAACAGCCTTTCTTTAATCCCGGGGGATGAAGAGAGAGAGAGCGAGAGAGACAGACAGAGACAGAGAGAGACAGACAGAGACAGAAAGACAGACAGACAGACACAGACAGACAGACAGACAGACAGACACACACACACACACACACACACACACACACACACACTTATCACTTTCCCTAAGGCAGAAAACAGGAAAATAGCATTGATCACAACCATCACCTATTTCTACTTTACCTAGTTTCTACAAAAACATTCCTCTTCCTCCTGCCTACCCTCCAAGTGCTCTGACCCTCCACTCCACACCCTTGCTTCTGACTCTCAGGACCTGCCTGGATTTAATGTCACTGCCAGCAGCTGTGAAACTCCAGACAAACCTCCACCTTCTCCCTTCTCCTAGACCAGCCCCTGTACACTGCGGGTGCCCACCAGTTCACCCTGTCCCTCATGCTGTCAACTCCTCTGCCAAGATTTTTCTGCACACCATTCCTTTTCCTTCACATATCTTGAGTTTTCTTCTCTTACTTTGGGTCCTTCCTATCCACTTTTCCTCTTTAGGGATAGTTCAGATTCTTCTCATCAAACTGTAACAAAAGAATATTGCCTTTCTACTTCCTTCTTTAATCCTGAGATCATTGACATTTGAATATAGAGGTAGTGTGAGTGTCAAGTTGCCAGTGACCTATTCATGTGAAACCAATTTCTGACGTCTTATCTTGGTCTGAATCCCTTATCTATATCATGCGGCTGATCGTTTAGAAAATCCTTGCTTCCTTGTCAGATACCCTAAACTTCTCATAGTCTGTAAGTTCCATACGGAGATCCCGTCATAAATTCATTCATAGGCACTTCAAACTCAACATGCTGAGATGCAATGCACTGTATCTCCTCCAAGCCAGAGTTTTCTACTGTATCTACTAATGTAGTTTGTGGAATCTCGAACACTCAGTTCAAGCAAGATGAAAATGGGCCTGAGTTCTCACTCCCCC
Source organism: Octodon degus (assembly GCF_000260255.1). Classification (NCBI taxonomy): domain Eukaryota; kingdom Metazoa; phylum Chordata; class Mammalia; order Rodentia; family Octodontidae; genus Octodon; species Octodon degus. Next base: position 4,760,033 of record NW_004524704.1, read on the forward strand.
TTTAATAATAACACAGTCAATATTTGATTTATCCTTTTCATTAATAGTCTCTTTTTTCATTAACTGGTCTCCATTTTTTTCCAGTTCCTCAAATTCTTTGTTGTTTTCTTACTGTACTAGCGCAGAAATTCACTAAAAACTGCTTTACCTATAAACTGACATGTTGTAACCCTGCTTCCATATAACGTATAGATCAGTAAAACATATTTTGTGTCCATTTCATATTTCAAATTCCTTAGTGCTGTGACGATAAATGTATTACCCTACAAAAGTGATAAATATGTATAGATTTAAATACATATACCAGGAAGTATATGTGTCTACAACTGACTGAACTAAATAAAATTGGAAGATCCTATCGATGTGAATATGTATTCTTGTTGTGGTATTTATGATAGTTTCATAAGATATTGCCATTGGAAAAAAATCTAGGTAAAGAATAGCTCAGCCCTGTATTACACATTACTATTATATATAAATCTACAATTATTTCCAAATACAACGTTCCTCTTAAAACACTTTAAATACAAAAAATTTGCATATAAAATTCTATATTTTTCTCCTATAACGTTTTCCAATATTTTCTGCCCAAGATTTGAGGGCCATGCTACCCTAGAGTTGCTTGTAATTTTCTCACTTTCACCAAGCTATTTTTCATTTTAATACCTTGATTACACTGTTAGCATAGACCATCCACTCTGTACTGGTAGCTTCCACCTGGCGTGGTGAAGAAGGGCCTCATCATTTGTGTCTCTTCTTGGTCCTGAAATGAGATTGTATATTGCATTTTTGTATTTTTATAGCATTTTCCACTCTGTTACTCTAGTTTTGCTTTTCTGTTTTACTCCTGCACCTCAACCTCCTAGAGAGACGAGACAATCTTATGTTTTATTTCCAATGCCCTTTATGCTTCCAGGAAATAAAGCATGTTCTTTACATAGTTAATTTCAGCAAATAAAAGTGCTGTCACAGGTAGTTAGGTAGCATCATTTGTAAATCCAGTGCTATTATCTTCCACTATGCAACTACATAAAAACATAAATTTGAAATCTTAGAAAAACTGATTATTCTAGTATATCATTCATTTCTTTATGATACGAATAGTAATAATTAAGAGCTTAGTTAATTTCATTCTGGGATAAAATTGGTCCATTGATCATCACAGAAACACTGCAGGAATAATAGTTAAATTTGGAGACTGCATCAATTGAGAAATCAAATATATATATATATATATATATGTAAATGGGTCCTCAAATATATATATATATATATATATATATATATATATTGTAAATTTCCCCAAGTTTATATTACATGTATATGTAAATTTCCTCATGGACTGTCCTTTAATTTAAATATTCATTATCATAAAGCAGAAACAAACAGAAATACTACTAATTTGAAAGATATTCCTGTGTTTGTCTATCCCTTATTCTAACAGAATGCTCTGTTTAAGAACTACCCATATATGCACACAATATAATGATCAAAAAATTAAAAGCTTAGGTCCAGAGTTTTCAGTTTATTGTCCTTGCATGTGATCCCAAGGTTGTATTTATGAGATGGGTGACAAATCTAAGGCTGAAGTTGAAGTTCGCTGAGCTCATTTTTGTTTTCTGTTTCTATTTCTTACCTGCTGGAGGCAGAATAGACAAGTGATCAGTTGAAACAATTAATGATGATAGGTGAGACTTGCTGTCAGACTTAATGAGCCAATGTTTATTTTCTTTTTGAAATCTGTAGAACTCAACATTGGGTAGTGGATGTATAGCACAAAATAACCACTCTTTTAATTAGGAAAGATGAATTTTGATAAAGAATTGAAAGTCTGTGAGGTACAGCTCGATCAATAATGTTCCTAAAGAAATATCAGTTGTACAGTTTTTAAAATGTGCTGTATGTACCTGCTTGATTTTATAGGTTTGCTTGATGTTTTCTTCATAGACTGTCCTTTAATTTAAATATTCATTATCATAAAACAGAAAGTACAATCTTAACTTCATTTTTGTTCTTTTAAGTTTCGTAGAAACGCCTGCTCATTTCTCTTGGAAAGAAAGTTATTACCGGTCCACCATGTCCCAGAGCACACAGACAAGTGAATTCCTCAGTCCAGAGGTTTTCCAGCATATCTGGGATTTTCTGGAACAGTAAGTATCCAATAAATAAGCGATGTTGTGCTCACAGTATTAAATGTAGATATATACGGGTGGACAAAATATTGCTGACAGTATATTTCTAGAATTAGTAAATAACTAGTTAATGCTGAAGAAATTTACTATCTCTAATATCATCACAATTTGCAAAAGGCAGTGGTTGTTTCTTCATTTTCTCATATCAAAAGATGATTGTTAAGGGCCGGCCGAATAGTTTAGGGATTGAAGCAACTGCAAGCAGGCGCAGGGGCCAGGGGTTCGATACCCGGGAGTGCCAGCCCCGCCCCCGGGGTGCACAGAGACGGCAATTGAGACTGGGCATGGTGGTGTGCGCCTGTAATCCCAGCTCTTGGGAAGCTGTAAACAGGTGGATCACTACAAGTCTGATCTAGCAGTGAGACCCTGAACACCCTGTAGATCCTTCCCTAAAATACAAAATAAATAAATAAATGATAGTTATTCAATGGTGATATAATTTTGGAGCTTCTGCAAGTTGTATCCTGCACAATATGAAGTAGCTTCCCCAGTGTCTCTCTGATACTCAAACTCTATTTTTTAGCTTGAAGTCCTATCCATAGTTAGAACACAAGTATGCCCAGGAAGACCAAACCCTAAGTTTTGTTGAACATTTTTATCTCTCTATGCAGTGTAATTACACCTTTCTTAAATGCAGGATTGAAATGAGCAAGGTAAGGAAATGATGAACAGAATATTAGAACATTAGGGACACTGTGGTACAAAGTACTCTACCGTTGACCCACTTGTCTGTCCTTCATCCCATCGAGCAGTTCTTTGAGGAGTGCAGCACTCATGATTTTTATTTAACAAAAAACATTTCGAGTTGCACTGCTTGAACTTGTACATCTGGAAAGTGGTTGAGCTAGGATTTCAGTTTCTGACTCTAAGTAAATAATAAGCCTTGCAGCTTTGAGGTAGAAAGCCCATGCTGCAAAGTGTGTTTTAGTTCCTTGCCTTGCCTCATGAGTTTCCTTTCCTTTATATTAGGCCTCTATGTTCAGTTCAGCCCATTGATCTGAACTTTGTGGATGAGTCATCAGAAAATGGTGCAACTAACAAGATTGAGATCAGCATGGATTGCATCCGTATGCAGGACTCAGACCTCAGGGACCCCATGTGGGTGAGTGAAAAGCGTTTCCTCTTTAACCTGTAGACCCTGCTAGCCACAGTTCAAGTGAGCTGGCATTTTAAAGGCCTACAAAAAAAAAAGGTGGATGTGAGCAGGCAGGACCCCAGCAAAGTCAGCCAGTACAGTCAACTGAGCTGCGATTAGTAGTAGCTTCTGCATCTGGGTTGGACCCAGTTCACTGGAAGGTGTGCAGGAGATTGAAAATAATATTTACATCTTTCATCTCTGTTGCTCTTCACGTCAACTCCAATTTAGAGAGAATGGTGCCCCCAAGGTTTTCCAGCTGGCTGAGATGAATAAAGCAGGAGAAGCTAAATCTAGTTCTACCCAGAACACTTCCCACTATGGCAAGTCCCCCCTGCTGAATCAAGTCCTCTAATGCCAGAGGAAGTACATTTGATGCACCTGTTTAGGTATTTGTGCTAGAGGAAGAAGAAAAGATAACCAGTACATAAAACAGAACCGTCATGGCTTTGCCACTGACTCACTCAGGCCCAAGGCCTCAGTTTCTCATTTATAAAATGACAAGAACTTGCATGTCGCATCCCTCCCAGGCAAGCTTAGGCGTGTAACATGTTAATGATGGTAACACGCTTTTCTGAGATGCTTAGATTACATGCGACATTGTACAGTCCGTAGTGCTGTCAGTTGGGTTTTTTTTTTTTTTTATCTCATTGATTTGTCATACAAAACCTACTTTACTTGTACTAAAAATTACTACAAAATACGGAATGTAGAGTTGGTGGAGTGCCTTGAAGAGTGCCTGTGGGCGCGTTTAAGGATGTAATTTGACATAAGAGTTTGCTGGAATCCTCACTGTGCACTTTTGTGGTATATATGCTATGCTTCTAAATATTGGGCTAAGGTAAAGTTGGGAAAGCAAAGAGGAAACAACCAAAAATGCAAATTATCAACCCGCAAATATGCTGATGTCTTGCCACTAAATTGAAGGGAAGATCAGTTACCTCATCTACCCCTTCATTTCACTACAGATACAATCCTCGGTCATCACTGAGTTAATTAAAGGAAATGGGCAGATACTTCCAAGAGGACCATCGTTCAAGGCCTCATAATGTATTTTAAGTGGACACCGTAGTGTGTACATTCTGATGGGTAGCACCTGCTAGACTTTTGTTTGTTCTCTAAATCCCAGAGATCATCTTTTTTGACTGTTGGATTCACAGAAATAGATTCAAAGTTGTAAAATTTAAAAAAATAAAATCGCAGTGTTTTTTTTTAATGTTATGGTTTCTGTTATCAGCATTTTGCAAATTAATGCGAGTGTCTTTGTAATGGTCCTTGATTTTTCTCTTCTTTGTAATTTTGGAAATGATCTCAAGAAAATCAGTTTCATTTTTCTCCTCTCTTTGCAGTTTTTATCTGTTTTTTTTTTTTTTTTTTGTAGCATTTGTCCTATCTTCTGGCGGAATCTTTTCTGTATCGCTATTTATGCCAGTTTGAATTAGAAACTGTCCCTCTGTGGCAATCTTAGCATATCTTTTGTTGTATTATGAATTGCACGAGATTAATCTGTTTCTCTTCCTCTAAAGGAGTTATGAAAAATATTTTGTTTTGTACAGTGCCTGAGATTTATGTAGTAAGTCCTGATAGAATGGGATTTTTGAAAATGCTGGAAAAGGAAACAGGGCATTGTCAGTAAAAAGAAAAAAATAGAGCATTTGGAACAAGTGTATAGACAGAAATACGAAAATAGATTGCGAATGAACCTAAATAAACATAAAAGCGTATCTATCTATGGCTTTCCTGTTTTTACCTACAAAGAATAGTAACATCCCCCGTCTTATAATTGTATATAAACCTGGAATCTTCCTCTTTTTAAAGACTCCTCCTATGTCTATATCTCTACCTCTCTCTCTCTTTCTATCCCTATCTCTGTCTCAAAATCTCTGTCTCTGCCTAACAGTGTATCTGCCTACCTATGTGTATCTCGTAGTTACACAGATGAAACTAGATTACAATAATCTTCCTCAGCAACAGTAGCAACGAAATGGTAGACTTGCTCCAAATGTTGATTACAAAGGTTTTGGTACATATATTAAATAAGAGACTCTAAGATTCCTAGTCCCTCTAAACTACTGCTGCAACTGGTCTCTTTTCTTCTTTAGCTTGGTAGAATACTTTCACTTTTCTGTGTTTAGATTAATTACTAAGGAGTTTCCAGAGTCTGAACATAAATTACTTTCTCTTCAATATAATATTTTAATAAGTTGGGATGTCAGCCAAGCATTCTTTCACTATGCAAGAAATATGACTCTATGGACACGAAAAGACATGTCAACCCATTAAGCAAAGGAATCTTGAAATTGAGGAATTCATCCCATTTTTACTGACTTTAATTGCAACCTTCACCTCGGTAACTAGTGAGGAAATGAGGCTACAGTGTTTTGCTCTGATCATTAACAAAAGAAATTTGAGTGGAATTGCAGCTAATGTGTGTGTCCTCTTCATTAGAATGATTTTAATGTTACCAAGAGTGAGGATGAATGGATTTTCTCAAAAAAAAATCTTTTAATTTAATGTGTATTTTCAACCGTGGTCTTGAGTCATGACTTGTGATTGATACACCACTTGCTGTCTCAGCGTTTTGCTGCTTTGGGATGCTGAGGGCACTCCCCCCACTTCCTCAGGAGGTGGACAACGGTCGTAACACTATGATGTTCTCTGGGAAGGACTGGTAGAGGGGATGTGATTTCCTTCTGCATTCGTTTATTCCTTGTACTTTGAGGGCAACCCCTTTAATCTCTGTCAGTCTTTTCCCTAAGAAGTTGAGTGCTAATTGTCTAAAACAACCTGTTTTGTAAATCCTAAATGTGCAATCCCACGTCCATGTGAAGAGCAAACAAGCTCAGCCTAGCAAGAGACCAAGGGGTAGCATCTTTGTTGGATTTTGGACAGGCATAGGCTGTAGCACAATCATACTCAGGTGCAAGGGTAGGTACAAAAGGATCTTCGTGTGATCCAGAACGTAAGCAAGATTCTAGTCCTGTGCTGCTCTAGCCCCAGTTAGCATGTTGTGTTCCTTACCACGCAGATGCGTGAATCGCAGGCTCTCACTTTATGAAGGCTGTAATGTAATGTGAAAGGCAAGTGTGTACAAAATCATCTACAAAATATGCTCAGAAATATGTACATTTGAAAGGTAATGGTGCATTGTGACTGAGAAAGGCCGGAAACAGAGAAAATGATTTACATATAGGTCTTCAAATTTGAGGAAAAGTGAAGAAAACACAGAAGAAAGTGTTACAAACTTGGCTAACCATTACTGTTAAAACCATGTGATGTTACAAGTTTTAGAAAAGAGTTAAAACTTTCATTACAGGTAAATTTGTGTAGGCTATATAAATTCAAAATTAAACATAATAACAAAGATTTAGTAGCTGAAATCTTAAAAATTGAGAAAGATCACCCCTTTATTGTCAAAGGGTGTGAGTAACTTATCTATGAGCATAGAGATCTTTTAATAAACATAATATTTGCAAATTCTTTACTAATTAAAATTCACAAATTTAAACAAGATATGCTCTGATCAGCAAAGATTTGTGTGGTTGATAATAGCCAACATAGGTGAGATTTTTGAAAAAATTAAGCAGTTCTTTTTCACTTTTGTGGGGATATAAATTGATATATTGAAAGATATCTGCTCATTCTAATTTATTTAGTTTTTAAAACTTTCTCTTCTGGTCTGTAAGTTCTAGGTACTTATTATACAAAACCATTTAAATATAAACAAATATAAGTATGCATTCATACACATAAAAAAAGAAGGTTTCATTGTAACACTGATTTTAATTAAATGGATAAAATGAGAAGGAATCCTAGAGACCTTAGTTTTGAAATTTGACACATGTGGGGGAAAATAAAACCCTACAATTCAAAGAAAATAAGGCTGGATCCCATCATTGGGAGAGAATAGCAGCAGCTACAACATACAGTCCTTTTAGTGTTGGTGGTCAGTTTGTTCATAAGCCCCTGTGATTTCTACATGTGCTTTATGGGATGTGTCTTTTATTCTACACTGTGTAGAATCAATATTTCATTTTACATATTTTTGAACCCATTGTTAAAATCATCTGGGCCTGAGATTTCTTTAAGGGAGAAGGCTCAGTGTTTATGAATTAATTCCTTCAATGATTAAGAACTGCTAATATTATCTACTTACTCTGCTTAAGAATTGGCAAATTTGGTGTTTTGAGGAATTGGTTGATTAAAATCATTGAGCCATGTTTAGTATTTCTTGGAATATTATTTCTTACAAGTTGTTTTTAAATGTATTGAGTACAGGGTCTACAGGGTCTCACTGCATAGATTGGACTCATAGTAATTCTCCTATTTGCACCATCCCAAATGCTGGGATTACAGGCACAGGCTACCACTCCCAGTCTTAATCACTGTCTCAGCATAGCTAGGGGCAGAGCTGGCACGGCGACCTGGAACCGAACCCCAGACCTCTGCATTGGCCTAAGCAGGCACTTTAATCCACTGAGCTATCTGGTTGGCCCTTATTTCTTATGATTTTAATATATGTGAAATCTGTAATGATATTCTCTTCTTTCATTTCTTATGTTAGTAACTTTTTATTTTTTATTGTCAGTCTTACACTAGACTAGCCGGTTTCATTTATCTTCCAAGAAGAACAACTTAGAATATGGTTTCAACATTTTTTATGTATTATTTTTCTATTTTCCACTTCATTTCTGGTCTCATTTCCTAACTTCCACTCCTCCGGATTTATTTCCTCTTCCTTTCCAAGTTTATTTTTTTAAAAGCTCATAGAGTTGGGACTCTTCTTCTCTTCCAAGCATTTTACTGTGAAAAATTCTCCCTTAGGTACTGAGTGAGCTGATTCCAGTAAGTATCGATCTATTGCATTTTCAATTCAGTTCAGTTTCAACTAGTTCTAATTTCCCTTGAGACTTTCCCTTTGACCCACTGGTATTTAAGAGCATGTGTTTTTAATATTTTTAAACTTTCCAGTGTTTGTGTATTTTCTTTTATCTTTCCATGGTAACTTAAAGTTTGTTTTTGTTATGGCTGGAAGGCACAGTTTGTATGATTTCAGTTTCTCAATGTGTTGAGTTTTGTTTCATGCGTCAGTGTGTGGGTGATCTTGGTGAATGTTGCATGGGAACTTGAGAAGAAGATGTATTCTCCTTTTTAAAAAAAATATTTATTTGATACAGGATCTTGCTATGCAGTTCAAACTTACAGTGCTCCTCCTGTCTCGGCCTCTCCAGCACTGGGGTCACAGGCGTGCACTACCACGCCCAGTTTCAGGGACGGTTCAGCATGTGGTTCAGGGCATCAAACCCAGGTCCTTGGGCTTACACTGCCGAGCTATCTCCCCAGCCCTTTATTTTCCTTTTGTTGAGTGGAAGTTTTACAAATATCGATCAAACCTAGTTAGACTATGATGTCATACAGTTCTTGCATGACTTCTCTGATTTTCTGCCTAGTATTTGTTCACTAGTAACAAATGTTAAAGCTTTCTTTTATACTTACAGATTTATCTCTTTCTTTGTTCCAGCTGTCCCATACATCGAAGCTGTATGTTGGATGCATCATGATTAAGATTGTTATATTTTTATAAGGAATTAGCCCTCCTGTTATGATACATTTCTATTTACTTGTGGCAATTTTTTTCTGAAGTCTAACTTGTCTCTGTTAATATTAATATTTTAATTTTCTTTTGATTTGCTTACATGATCAATCTTCTCCCCATCCTTTTACTTTTAACTCATTTTGATCATAGCTGAAATTAATTTCTTCTAGTAAACATCTGGTAAACAATATATTTTTATATATTCTGTAAATATTTTCTATTTATTCTGTAAATAAAATTATTTTATTTACATATCATATAATTATCAACATGGGTATGTTAGGGTTATCTTTTTTTTTCTATTTAACTCTCTAAAGTACCTGTTTCCTTTATTATATCTTTTATAAATCATATGACCTAATTGTAGTATGCAAGTTTAAGTTGTTTACTTTTGTAGCTATATATCTTTGTGTATTTTGTGGAGGAGGGATTGCTCTCTGGTTTTCAGTATAGATTTTTCCAAGAATCTGCTGAGGGAGCAATATTTTACCACTTCAGCTGCAATGTAGAAATCTTACCATAATCCTGGTTTTGTCATCTGCACTTCACATTATACATACCTGTTATCATACATATTAGATCTATACCCACTGAAAATTACAAAAATCTCCTAAGCATTCATAATTTCAAACTTCTACTGTCAAATTAATTCAAAAGAAGAATTATAATTTATTTTATTGAATGAGATACTTGTCAGTAACTTTCCTCTTGCTTTGTACCAAAGCTACAATACTTACTGATCAACACCAAGAAAAATATGGAGATTCATTTGCACATTTATTAAGCAGAATAGTTGTTTGAAAGAAAATAATATCTAATTGATGTGGGGGGAGGGGTTTAAGAATTGAACATAGGGCCTTCACACTAGACTATATCCCCATCTCTTTCTTTCTTTCTTTCTTTCTTTCTTTCTTTCTTTCTTTCTTTCTTTCTTTCTTTCTTTCTATGTGACTGGCTCAGCTTGCCCTGAGGCAGGGTTGGTGCAGCATGTGGTACCAGGGATCAAACTGCAGTCCCTGTGGTTGCCTAAGCTAGCCTAAACCACTGAGCTATCTTGCTGGTTCCTCCAGCCCTTTTGCTTTGCTTTGCTTTGTCTTGCCTTGCTTTTCTTTTCTTTTCTTTTCTTTTCTTTTCTTTTCTTTTCTTTTCTTTTCTTCTTGTCTTGTCTTGTATTCTTCTCTTCTCTTCTCTCTCTTCTCTTCTCTTCTCTTCTCTTCTCTTCTCTTCTCTTCTCTTCTCTTCTCTTCTTTCTCTTCTCTTCTTCCTCTTGTCTTCTTTTTGTGAGACGAGGTTTTACTAACCGGCTCAGTTTCTCGGAGTGGGCCTGAACTTGCCATCTTCCCGTGGTAGCCTCTCAGGAGGCAGGGATGACATGCCACCATGTAATCCACCACACATACTCACCTATATTTTCCAAGTAGGCCCATATACCAGGCCAAAGGCTGTGTTTGCTGCATTTTGAAATGCTCCCAACTTCATGAACATTCTCTCTGTGCTTCCCTCCTTCCTCTCTCCTTCCTTCCCACCTCTGCTTGCATGTGAATGTAGAAACACACACACGGTGTCACCCAGATGTAATTCGATTCCAACTACTCTTATAGGCACATTCCAGTATGAAAAAATCAAATCATAAGTTTCTGGTGTGCAAATTGTTCTAAATCTTTATTTGATATATTTAATATTTAAATACATACTAAGGCATAGACTGTGAACAAAATATTTTTCAGGAGACCATTCACAATTACTCTGGCTGAGGTAAGTCTAGCTTAGAGCTAGCTAACAGCATCACCATGCAAGCCATTGAGATGCTTGAAACCTTTTCTATATATTCTGTGAGCTCTAGAAGGTGGAAAGAAGTTGACCTCTGGTATATTCTACAGTACCTGCTTACTATGTGTCTTATTATCCTGAGCTTCTGGGAAGTGCAATGTCACCTCGCTGTGACTCTGACTTCAGCAACAAGAGCTAAACTACAGGGAAGCATCTCTATTTTCTCTCCCTTCCTACATCATTCCCCATCCAGCTTCCATAACCATGCTGACACCATCCCTAGCACCACTCTTTTGTTCCTGGTATTTACTTTGTGATTGCAGTATGGGATTTAACATTAGACAAGAGGAATTGGAATATTAATTTGACCAGTTTTACATGTGTGGTCTCAATGGTCTCTATGTTCTTATCTTTCCACATTTCTGTATGTTTATAAATAGATTTAATAGTTATTATTGGTCAGACAATTTTGACAATTTTTTCATTACTTTGTTTCACAAATTCCAGGTGTATATGTATGTAATCAAATAAAAAAAAATTTCTGTTTTCAGTGTCTCTCCATACTAGTTTTCATAAAATCTGACTGACAAAGGTATGTATGACTCATTTAACATTTAAAAAAAAATCAGGGCCAGCGAAAGAGCTCAGCAGACTAAATGCCTGCTTAGACAAGCATAGGAACTGGTGTATGATTCCACATGTTGTACTGGCCCTGCCCCCGGGAGTGTTGAGCCAGCCCCCAAGACAAGGCCTGGTTGTACACACCTGTAATCCTAGTGCTGGGGAGGCTAAAAACAGGAGGAGCACTACAAGTCCAAGCTGAGTAGTGAGACCCTGTACCAAATACATTAATAATAATAACAATAATAATGTTTAAAAAATCACTTAATAAATTTCTCTGATAATAAGAGTGATACAATTAGAAAGAATCTTAGAAGTATCAAAAGCATATATTTCTTTAATAGTAAAATTAGTTATGAACTCATTAGGACTGCCCTAGGAAAGATTTTTAAAACATTTAAATCATGTCATGTGCACTTTTTTATAATATGCTTCTTTTTTTTTTTGCATTATAGAGTGAACATTTTTTTCATTTACTAATTTTCAAAAACTAATTGCTATACTGCATGTAATTACATAGATAGGCGATAATTCAACTATTCTATTCATAGATTTTTGTAAAAATTATTTGAATAGGACCTATTTGTATGCTAGATGCTTAACATTGAACAAGGTTGATCAAAAAATGTTGCAAATGCTGTTTTTTAAAAATCAGACTGAAAGACACATTGCAGTGCTTCCCTCTCACAGTAATTATCCTTGCTTCAAACAACCTTGCTCCATTGTCTTTACCACCTTTGGAGCAGTTCTGGGAGTCTTTCATAAGGGTCTTTGCTCAGTGTGTTTAACAATTGGTGAATGATGGGCTGTAGAGATAGCTCAGTAGAGTAAGTGCTTGCCTGGCAAGTGCAAGGGCCTGAGTTCAATCCCTATTTCTGGGAAAAAAAAAAAAAAATGGTGTATGAGCCTTTCAAGTGCCAGCCCAGAAAAAAGCAGGCTTGTCCCCACCTTACTCACGTGGCCACATGCCACATCTGCCTCTTCCTCCTGAACATAATGAAAGTAAACATTTTTAATCAACTCAAAATGTCAGGGTACCATGGCTGCCCAAGTAGAGACGCACATGCAAAGCGATTTCCGGAACTGCTTCAGAAAGTGGCAAGAACAACGGGATAAGCATCCTGGAAGCAAGGGGAGGATTTTGATAGCTATTAATGGCACGTTTTTTTTTACTATAATATTTTTTTTACTTGAGAGCACACACTAAATTTTCAACCACACCATGGAATTATTGAGTAGAATTGAACGAATATGAGTCTTGTCGAATTTTTCATTGTTGTTGTCTATTTACATCTGCATCCTGCTTACTCTCTTAGAGCATTTATAAGCTTTTCATCAGTTTTTGTCATGTAGTGTATGTTTTTAAGATGCACATCCTTCCAGGTGTTTGAAGCCATGCCTGTTCACTTCATAGCAAGATGAAAAAGTGTCTTTAGCTACATCTGTGAGTAAAATAAAAGACCCATTGAAGGGAGCTGCAAGGATGGTAGTTTGGATCATGGGCCATAAAGCACCTTGAACCACGAAGCATGTAGCATGAATGGGCTTGACATCTGGACTGGGAGCAACATGAGGAAGAATTAGTGAGGGGGGGAGAAACCCTCACCCAGGGTTAGCTTTGAGCACCAGAGTAGATGCAACATTTTCTCCTATTCCTTCAGCACTTCTAAAGCCTTGCTTAGTGTTCCTAGTATTCTTACCTGTGGGCTAGTTATCACTGAAGCAATCATGCAAGCATAACTCATGGTGTGTCGGCTCTGGGTATTTGTTCCGTGATCATTAAAAATACAAGCAAAAAGACATATCCGCAAAGTACAAACTCTCTGATATTAGAACAATGTTTTTTAATTAAATTTTATTTTTTAAGTTTTAAAGAGAGTAAAAATTAGAATTAAAACAGAAAAATTTACAAGTGATACATATTTTATATTTTCACTTAACAAAATAATATGAATTTCACAGTATTTGTTGTAATACATAGTGTTGTCTTCCCATCAGTTATTCATATTACCAGCTATATGCATGTAAAACAAAGAAAAAAAGAAATGTGTAAGGAGTTAAGAAGAGCAAAAGTACAAACAATTGAAAAAAGGAGAGAGATAAAATAAATTAAATCATTAACTGCTTTTTTCCACAAACAGCAGAAATGCACAGTACAGGTGTCCAGGCCAACTTGCTTACATACATAGACACATCTCTTTCTTCCATTCTCCCTCCTGAAATGAGCTTATTTAAAAGGAAAGATTTACTGAGAACAGTGGTTGTGTAGGTGCCTATATCGTTTGTGAGGGTGGTGCTGCTACACTGAGCACAGACTGAATTCAGGTATTCCCTTCAGAGCAGACTGTTTTCACTATCCAACCTTTGTAAAGCATAACCAATGAGAAGGCATCGCTTTGTTCAAGAGTGCCAACTCAGGAACTTTACCTAAAACACAGGTATGCATTTCAAACCTTGAGCAAACAGGCCGCTTAATAAAATAAGGGAAAGGATTTTCTTTCTTTTTTTTCCCCTTCTCCCTTTCTTCAGAAATTCACAAATATCACTTGACAGCTGACAGCTCTTCCTTGACAAAAGGGGCTGTTTGCTTTATGCCGTGCTATTTGGGTAAACTGCAAGGTGCACCAACAGAGCATTTATTGCCTACGGGAAGGTGTTTGCAGTCACTGCATTTAATCTGAAAGGAAACCTTTTTCCTTCTATATTGTCCCTCTCTTTTTGAGGAGGGCCGGTTGGAAAAGACAGCCTGGGGGAAATAGTTCCCCTAACACCTGTCTCTGGTGTGACCTCACCAGTGCCACTTAAGACACTGTGCTTAGTGTGTCAGCATTCACAGTGACAAAGTTGAAGAGGGCAGATAAACAGAAAGGGATTTTGGCAGGAGCGTGTGAGCTGGTTCTGACCTCGCATCCTCTTAAAAACCGATCAGGTTGAAATCCTAGCGCGCCTGCTTAAGAATATGATTTGTTTGAGGTAATACTCATCCTGTTAGTCAACTGTTTTTTCCTTCAGCAAAGTATCGGTGCAATCTCTGAAACTCAGAGAACGCCAGAATGTTGTATTTAAAAGTTGTGTGGACCCAATTTTTGCCGTGTAACTTTTCTCTAAGTGTGGGAAAATTAAGGTGCAAATTAACTAATAGTGATTTTTCTAACACTTCTCATAAACTATACAAAAAAAAAAAGAAGTGGGGCTAACCTCAACCTTCTGGAAGACCTGCCTCTCCATCTATTATGAGAAGTATTATGGAAAAAAGAACAAGTCTGAGAGGTAGAAGCCTGGTTGGCTTTTGAATCCAGCGCTATCATTCACTCTTCAAGTTACCTTGGGAACATTGCGGAATGTTTCAGAGTCTCAGTTTCCCTATGTGCGGTATGAGGATGATGCAACTGGTTACATGCCCTGGAAGAAGTATTTTGAAACCCGAGATAATGCAGGCAAAACAGTCAGCATTGTATCTACCATGGTGCTGGCTGTTACTGGTAATGGGTGCTGCTCTTTAGAATGAGAAAAATTTGGAGGCAAAGCACTGATGCAGGAAGGAAAATGAGACTTGTACGGACTTCTTTAAGGTAAAGTAGCACTTGAAGATATGGTAGCATGCTATACAACATGACTTAGTCATATGCTTTCACCTGAAACTGGACAAAGTTGAGTTTTCTTTAAACTATACTCAAAGTTTTGAAGCAGACAGACTTCCTTTTAAAACCACTATAAGCTTGCGTCAAACAAGTCTCATACAAATAGCCAGAAAGCCTTTGTATTCTACCTACCTATTTTGTTTCTAGCTATTTGGTTGGCATTTAGTAATTTAATGTAACAAAATCATCTCTTCTCCAGTTCAGTAACAGATGAGCGTTGGAGTTGGGTATTTCATCATATTTCGGTTTGATTCTTAGCATAATAATAGCCAGAGCTACAGAGACCTTTAAGCAATTTAATACAGCGATGCTCAAAATATGTATGGTTTTAGGGGGAACAGCATCAACATTTCCTTAGGAATGTGTTAAGAAATAGAAACTCAGCGCTATCGCTCCAAATCTAGAACCATAAACTGAAGGGGAAAGACAGCAGCAATCTTTCCACAGTCCTCCAGGTGATTCTCATGTGAACAATCTCCGGAGCAATGATTCTTTAATACGCATTTTTATAGGTGAGGAAACTCAGGCTTTAGGGAGTGACTGGCCCAAGGATATGCGCTGTAATGATAGAGAAGAAACTTCTAGGCCCATCTCAAGTGAAAATAGGTATTTCTAGCTGTGACTCATCTTAAAACATGTGCAACACTTAACTGAGTTACGCTATTTAGAAAATTAAAAAGTGAAGCTGGGTGTGGTTCACTTGTGCCTGCAGTCTCACCTCCTCGGAGGCTGAAGTGGGAGGAGGATGGCTTCACAAGTTCAAGACCAGATTAGGCAATAGAGTTGTATCCCCATCTGAGGATAATAGAAAGGGAAAATTTGGAAGTAAAATGTGAAAGGTATAAGTTTGCAGCTACGTGTATCTTTTTTTATCATTGAGATTTCCCCTTTGTCTTCCTTTCTTTCTTTTTTTTTTTTTTTCAATATTATGGATCAAATCTAGGTCCAAAGCATATTAGACAAATGTGCTATCAGAGAACTACAAACCGGCCCCAGGAAGATATAAAATGTATTCCCATTCCTGCTCATACCTGCATTTCCTTAATTGTAGAGATGATTCATAAATATCTCTTTTTTGACCAAAAAAATGAAAACTAAAATTTCAAGTTTATTCTCTTGTTAATGCAATAACCACTGATTATCTATGAAGTGGAAGACTTTCTGCTGGTATTGCAGGGTTTAAATCGAAAATCTGTGTCCATCTCTGCTAAACTGGAAGTTGTTAGGGGGCAAACACGAACTCAACAGACTGAATTACAAATGATCTAAATGATTGGGAAGGAGCTGGAGCTCAGCGGCACAGTGTTTGCCTGACAAGTAAGGAGGAAGGAGTTTGACTTCTGTTACCAAAACAAACAAATAAAAAAATGATCTAAGTAATTATATTCAGGAAAGTATTTGTTGTTGCTTATATATTGAGAGACAAATAGAAAAGACAGCAAGTAGACACCCACCTTAGAATAACCAGACTTCAAACATGTATTACCATCTGCATAGCTTTAGGGACGAATTCACGTTCTGTTTTACATGAATGAAACCTTTTAGTATTAAGTATCCCAGAGGCCATGCATCCAGCTAACAGTTGATGCTTCCTCTACCACTGAAGACAGTCTTGGAAATAAATGAATAAAGGAAGAGAAGATTTTGCTACTAAGAAAGTTGCCCTAGCATATGTTGGGGCAAGAGGTTATACAAATGACATTTATCAAAATAGAAAGTGCTAAGCAACCAGGGGAAAGTATAAATGTAAACCTTAACAAAAATTCTGATGATCATTTGTATTTGAAAGTTCGGGAAATCATGTAGATATCTGAACAGACGAGGTGGAAGTTATCGTAGGGACAGAAAACCATTTGAGTTAGAGAGCAGACTGCTAGTTTAAAGACACATAAGAAGTGGTGAAGCTTAGAGTTGATAAATACTTGGATAATTCAACTTAGAACAATTCACATTGGTTTTTAAGAACCTTCTGGGACACACAGAACAGGTATGTGTGCCATCAGAAAAAGGCCCCAACCTGTGCATGAACATGCATTTGAAAAAAATTATCATGGGAGGGAAGTCACCTTGGTTTTGGCTGGAACTCTACAGGGAGCAAAGAGGTGTGGAAATTGACAAATGGCTGAATGTGAGCCGAAGAAGGGAAGTTGGCTACATCCTCCGTGATGTCTTTCCTGAGCTGATCGGCAATAACATGAAGGTGGGTGGGCGGCAAGAGCAGTGCCTGTGTGGGCAGTGGGCTTCAGACTGCACTCTGCACAAAGGAGGGGGATTTCTGGACTACAATTCAGGCCCTCTGGCAGAGGCTCCTTTTGTGAGAAGGCTCTGCTTGTTGCCTACCTTTTCTTCTCCACCATCTCCTGGGACTAGTTTTTTTGTATAGGTTCTTAGAGTAGGAACCATAATAAAATGAGAGTTCTCTTAGATTTCCATCTCTTGAAGGATGCTGGTGTATGTCCTACTAAAAAATAAGCACAGAGAATAGTAGTAAGAATGCTGGGATAGACATAGAAAAGTGAAGTTAATAACATGAGCAGCTATTTGTGTTCCTTCTAGTTGAACGGACTATCGGAGTCCTCATGAGATTAAAAAAAATATAACAATGCACACACTTAGTTCACACCTTTAGCATGTGCAGTGCATACCTCTTGTCGGAAGATTTCATATTGTTTGGAAGCTATTTTAGAGGTGACTCGTGGCTCTCCACTTGGGCTTGGGACATGGGAGTTCCATTAGAAGTAATCTCGCTGCAAAGGAGAGTGTAACTCTCTTCTGGGTGCCTCTTGCGTGTTCCTTTGGGGTTTGGAAAGATGCGCCATTCACGTGGAGATTCAAAACCACTTTTCAAACTCATTGCATGTACTTCTCATCCTCTCTGAAGCTGAGAACTCTTCATGAGGATTGTTGAAGTCATTTCTTGGCACGCCCTCTTAAAGAACTGGAAAAGGAGCAGGGAGTTTAACATCTGAATTTTGTACCTCTCTGCACAGGATAATGAAATAAAAACTAAATTAGAAATAAAAGCGCTGTGATTGGCCTGGGAATGGAAACACTTTGTTCCAGTGAATGGTACGCTCTGCTCCCCTTCAAACTAGAACTACATGGCCTTATAAAATGTGGCTTTTAAAAGTAGCCCTCTCTTTTAGATGTTTGGGTGGGGTATCAGCCTATGTGTCTATAGAGGAAATTTTATGGAAGCGTTATACACTTAGTGACATTGCCTGCCCAGGGTGAACGGAATCAGTATTAATGACCTTTGCTTATGCAGTAAGTAGATGCAGTCAACTTCCCATATAACCAAGAGATTTTGTTTGCTTTCCAACAACAAGCCTCTTTAGAAAAAGAGACAACTCAACTACTTGAAATTAACCTGATAGAAGAAAACCTAAAGAGGGTGTGGAGGGAAAGAAAGAAAACCTGTTTTGTGAAAAATTAATGCTGTGAAGCAAATTTCCCAATATGATTTCATGTTGCTTCTGTCTGTCTCTGTCTCTGTCTCTCTGTCTCTTTCTCTGTCTCTCTCTCTCTCTTTCTTTCTTTCTCTCTCTCTCTCTCTCTCTCTCTCTCTCTCACACACACACACACACACACACAACACGCATCAGGAGTTAAGACATCACATATAAAATTAAACATTTGGTGACCCTTTGACATGCAAAAGAAACTCAAGAGTTTTCAGTTTGGGGCTTCATAAATGTAACATCCCTTATATTTTAGGAATATTCATTCCTCAGGAATGGAGTCTGGGGAGAACACATGGGCATGGAATCCACAAGTCTCATCTGCTTGTTTCCACGCTGCTGTTACCGGCTGATTTTCTGTTATAATGTGTGCAGCATTTCTCCTGGTCTTAGTTTTCTTGTGGGTAAAGCAGGGTTGGGCAAGGTGAACACTCAGTTCCCTCCCACTCTATCCCTTATTTCTGAATTCCTTCTTGTTGGGACTCCGTTCGCTGTTCTGTATGGCTATGGTGGGTCTCAGCGCATCCAAGCACAGTTTCAAACAGCACTTAGTAAAACGGCAAATAAACCACTCGAACCTGGATGAAGCACTCTGATGTGAAAGCCTCTTAGGGCTGAGAAACAACCTCTATGTGGCATGGCATCTCTAGAGTGAGTCGTGCTGGCTCTTTTCTTTCTCCTCTTGGGGTGGGTAGGGCAGAACACAAATACAAAAGCGACCTCTTTATATCACAGAAAACCACTGTTTCCTAACCTGTGCCTTTTGTGGAGGCAGGGTGCGTGTGCGGTGGGTGGCAGGGGATTACTCTAATGAAGATTAGTCATCCCTGTGAATACTGTCTGGAGTTGGTGAAAGGAGCAGTAACGAACTCCTCAGCTCCTCTCCCTCTCCCGCCTCTCCTGTGTGGCTGCCTGTATCTTCCTGCAAGCCCAGAGGCAGTGCTCCTTCCAAACAACTACTTGCCCAACCAGTTCGTTGGAATGTCTTTCTACAGACCGTCTCATTCAGATTTCTACTGAAAACCAGCCTCTCTGAAAGCATAAATCATGTTTTAAAAATCCCGTGGTAAATGTTAACACACGAAAATCATTCTGTTTTTGTCTTGTTCTATTTGGTTTTAAACACACAACTCTATCTACCACTCTTAGCCACAAAACAGAAGCAATTAAGGTACCATTTGCACTGTTCTTTTTAAATGAAAAACATTTTTTTGGTGGCCTTCATCCGTTGGGTTGACAAAGATTAAATTCTCTTGATGTAATCTTTCCTCCTATTGCATATGTCTTTTTATCTTTCCCCCTGTAGCTACAGGGGATTTGATGGAAGAATTGAGTGCATGTTGTTTTTGCTGGCATTTAAAAATTTACAGATAATGAAATGTGAAGCAGAAACTATAAGCTACAGCCTGACATAAATCTTACCACATAACACTTTTTTTACCTTGATACAAACCGAAAAATTTTTAATCTAAGCTGATAAATTTAATAATTATGAAGCATATGCTTCAGAATTTATCTCCAGTGCAAGATAAGCCTCTTAGGCAATAACTAAGATGTCAGCATACTTTTCATTCTTTTTTTTTCCTGAGCCAGTTGTTTATCCAGTCGGATTAAAAAATTTTGCATCATAGCGACTCACTTAACATTTTTATATTCCGATTAAGTTTAGCTACTAAGTAGAAATAGTTTGCAACTTAACGTCAATGAAGGAAAAAATGTGTCAGTCTCTCAATTTGCAGAGTAAAAATGGGATGCAAGTGACAGTGTCATATGAATTGAGTTTCTTGTATTTTCCCTTTAGATTCTGAATGGCAAGAGATGAAACGGTCACTTTTTTTGCTGTTTGTCAAAAGCAGCTGAGTCAATTACAGGTTTGACCGTAATGTGTAATTCCCCTCCTGCAACGAGACCTTAAAGCTAGCTGTACTCTCTTTTAAGAAGTTCAGCTAAACACAGCTCATAGTTGAAAAACCCAAAGCCTTGATTTTAACAATGTAGACTCTCCTAAATTAAAAAGCGATGGAAACAAGCTACCATCCACTGAGGAATGACACATGGGAAAGAGGGTCACATAGAAATCCTTCTACACAGTTTGTTGTACAGAAAACAGCAGGCTGCTTTAGAAGTTCAGGACCAGGATTCTGCTCATTAATTTGTAATTGACTAATTGTGTGTGCTGATGTGTGTAACTAAGTCTCTCTAATCTCACTTTTATCAACTTGATAAAAAAGTTAAGTAAGACATCATTAATCAGGTTTTTTTTTCTTTACAAAATATGAAGGCAATTTATAAATCTAGATGAGGGGATATTTCTTAGAAAAATAGTAAGTGTGAAATTACATGTAGTATTCCAATAAATTAAAGTGCGCTTTAGTATTACAGATTTACATTAAAGGCTAAGTGTTTGGGGCTTTTGGTGTTTGGGGCTTTTGGTCAAGTTCTCTGGGTGTGACTTTCCTGAGTTTAGGTTATTTTTGTTGTTGTTATTGTTGTTGTTAAAATGGACCTAATATTACTTGAAAATTAAGTGAAATAGTAAATATGAAGATCTCATCACAATAGCATGGCTCAATAAGTTTTGCCTTTTCTCAAGTATTTATTTTCTATTAGGTTAATCTTAAGCATAATGGGATGCCTTAAGTAGACATAATTTCAAGAGGGATTTCTTGTAGATTGTACAACATTTTCCAGCCTCCAGTTCCAATTCCTCTGTATTTTGGTACAGTGTTGCGTCTGCAATTGCATCATTTCTTTACCTCCAAACACAAATGTAAAAGTGCCAAATTGCCTTTTAAAAACTTTCCTTACAACTCATGCATAATCATTAGTCCAAATGCTCCCATAGCCCAACAAATAGCAAAAAGTGAATCAAAAGTCAGACACTATGACCAGTCAATTGTTCTCTTTCTTTGTCACAAGCAACTGCAGCCAGGACACCCAGAACCTGTAACACGCTTTGAATTGCTGATGATGGAGCATCACCCACCGGGCATTAGGGCTGACTCGCCTTTGGGTGCACTTGACAGAGCTAAGCTGTGACAAAAGCAGGCCCTGATGGCTGATTTGACATTCACATGCAGATGCCATTGTGAAACTGGGTAGGGTTCAGGTGCATTTAAAGGATGTAGCATAGGACTGGGGGAGGGGGGAGGGGGTGATGGGGGGAGAAAAGAAACGGGAGAGTTACAACTTCCAATCCTTGACATTCAAAAGCAGTACAGGGAAGGTCAGCGAGATAGGCAGAGGTGTTGTTCTGAGGTCACAACCAAAGCAAGTAAATGTGCCTTAAAAAATAAGCTGTTCACAAAGATCTGCCACATTCTGTGTAAAATCAGGCAAATGATTTCATCACCTTTTTTCTCCCTTATTTGTAAAATGTGTACTATAATGCCACCTCCCTCATAGGCTCTATATGGAATCAGATCATGAATATAAAGTGCCTGTAATCATGTTTTGCCTTAGGAAACACTTACCAACTCACTATTTTTGGGTTTTGAGTCTATTTATGTAAACTGCATTTTAAAAAGACTTACTATGAAAGATGTTCATGATCCTACCATCTTGCAAAGATTGAGTCCATGTACTAATAAAATAGCAGAATAAAAATGAATTCTGGTGGGAAAATGATAAATTGTCTTCTATTAACTTCATTCCTAGTCAGTCTTTTTCAAAATATTGATCCATAAAACAATATTATTCATAGTGTTGTTATACATATATTCTTGTAAGTTATGTCAAAGCCAGCTTTATAGTTGGTGTGGATTAGCGATTGTATGCTCAGCATATATAGATCTATTTTTAGGTTGTACTTTTCTTTTTGTTCCCTTGAGTTTTAATTTTAAAACAATAATTTGTTCCTACTTAAGCCAATATGCAGTATCAATAATATCTTTAAGTGAGAATGCGACTGTAGTAAATACATACTCTTTTTTTTTGTGGTAGTAGGGATTGAACTCAGGACCCTGAACTTGCCAGGCAGGCGCTTATTCTACTGAGCTATCTCCCCAGTCCAGTAAATATATACTCTTCCACACCTTCTAAGGGGTGGGTCAAAGGCGGTTTCTGAGTGTCCCTTTTGGACAATTATGTTATTTACTGCTTGTCACTCACAGTTTGCTGAAGTTTATTATGAACACACAGAAAAAAGTTCTCTTATTTTAATGGTAGGGTTTT
Source organism: Octodon degus (assembly GCF_000260255.1). Classification (NCBI taxonomy): domain Eukaryota; kingdom Metazoa; phylum Chordata; class Mammalia; order Rodentia; family Octodontidae; genus Octodon; species Octodon degus. The sequence goes on from NW_004524704.1 coordinate 4,782,622, forward strand.
TTTTCCCCCCTGAATTAGAGTCCTACAATTTGATCACTTACTTTATACAATAAACTGAGCTACAGGAGCTTTTATAAAGGATGAAAATTCATCATCATTGTTTATGTTCTAATAATCAGTCACAGAGTAATTCATAAATTCCAACAGATTCTTCCACTAAACTCACAGCTCCATGAAAGCAAAAACAATATTTTTCTTTATTAAACACATTACAAAGCCTGGGGCCTATTAGTCCTCAGCAAATGTTCCTTGAATCATTTGAGGATGAGTAGGCTCATCTGTTCAAGGAAATCTGCTGGGTCTTCCAGGAAAGTGATGCAGTCTGAGTCTTCCAGGTGCTACTCATTGTCTTCTTTGCCCATTCATTCATTCATTCATTCATTCATTCATTTAGTTCTGGAGATCGAACCTAGGGCCTCACACATTTGAAACCTGTGCACTACTATGCACCTGCACCATCATTGCCTCCATTTGCTCATTATGTAAATTTTAAAACTAGATACAACCCCTCAAAGGCCTTTTTGTCCATCCTTGTTGTGCTGTACACATTTCTATATATGCTGTCTGTTAATTTTGTTCACCAAAAATAGGTATTCATTTGGAAATATTTCTTTGACATCTCTTAAGATTTTGCAAGAGGATGAAGGAGCAGAAGTTTTGTTGTTTGGGGAATTGTCAAACAATGTGCCTAGAAGACTGTTTTTTTCCCTTTTGAGGATGAGTTTTCTGAGTGTATGTAAATTTAAGCAGGCTAGGCCAAGTCATCTGTACAGATTGCTACGTAGGACAAAATGTTTAATGTTCCAAGTGTTTCCTTGAAATTAATGAGTCACTTCCACTGTTTAAGTCACGTAATGTGTCAGAGGTATTCGTTTAAATGAACAAAGCTAATTGTAATGAGGATTTGGAAAATTATACCTAGTCATCAAAAGCAAATCAATACATAAAAAATTTTATGTTTGCATAACTCTGCATTTGCTCAGCAATATGCAATGTATATCTAAAGCTACTCTAAGTATATTATCTCCTTGGATTTCTGGTTCAATTAAATATTATTAAAAGCCACTTAACTTCATTAGTGTATAGGTTAGTATGTATGACTACAGAAAAGGCATCCATAATATTTAATGTGATGTTAAATGATTGAAAATATGGCTCTTGTTCTGGGCTCCAAGTTAAAAGTCTTATATCTCAGAAATATATTGTTTCTTTATACTGTGTTATTATACCTACAAGTAATAATGATAATGGAAAAGAAAACCAGAGAGGGTCCCAGGACCAAACTCCTGGCATAGAATCAAAGCATCGCTATTCACCATTTTCTCCATTTCCTCTTTTTTTTTTTTTAATTGGAACTGGGGATTGAACTCAGGCCCTTGCACTTGCCAGGTAAGTACTTATTCTGCTGAGCCATCTCCCCAGTCCCTAGAAGCACAGTTTTAGATGCCTTAGTAGAATACTTGGGCATACTTGGTAGTAGGAGTGCAGTTTATGGTTCAATCCAGGTCTGATTGATTGCTTGAACATCCAAGGGTGAGATCTTGTCTCTCATTTGGCTAACCTAGGAAATGTTTGGCAAGGTCTGTCATCGCTGGCCAGCAGGTAGTTCAGTTCCCATCAGCATTCAGCAAATTTGTTGATGAATTCATCTCCTCTTACATGTCTTGAAAACTTTCTGTGCATAGCAATCTAGTTAATATTTGTATGCTCACCATGTTGCTTATAATATAGATGTTATTCTCAGTAGGATTTGATAGCATATCAGAAACTCGTTTGTCAAGTATGACAAAGTGATAAATTGTGCTTTTGTTTACATGGCTAATTGTAAGGGTTTGGAAAGACTCCTTTGATGCGTAAGGCCAGCTAATGAAGACAGTTAAATAAACAAGGCATTATAACGAGTGTAAGAGTTCATACAGAGATTCTGCTAATTTGCTTCTTGTCTATGGTCCAAGATTTTATGTACATCTTCCCATGCAGAACACCTAGCTTGACTTTAATGGAAAGCCACTTGTCTTCCTTTATAAGCCTGATCCCTTGGTCTGGTCACTCACTTGGAATATCAATGCAGAAACTGACTCTGGAGATTACCCAAGAGCATTTTGGCCAGCAGGATACTGAAGTACAAAATGGGAAGGAGAAGCCCTAGCGCTCATAGTCAGCTGATGAAGGAGGGAGCCGTGAACAGCTCTCCTGAGTGCAGGGTGGCTTCTTTAACAACTAAAGTTTCTACAAGTAATGTCTTCAAACTCTACATTCCAGTTGGAGGCTTTCAAACCTGTGGGAGTCATACTGCATGACGGCTCTCACACTCTCTTTTTGCCCAACTGCTGCTCATAAGTAGGAGAAAGTATTAAGAGTTAACTTTTTCTCAGTGCTCACTCGGTGCAAAGTATACAGCCTAGATCATCACGGTTGCTAAAACAGCAGGTTGGATGTCTACATTGCTTTTGAGACTTGTGCCCTAAGTGCACACCACTCTCTCCCCCAGACACTCTTGGTGCACAGCCTTGGTGGGTAATGAATTGCTTGAGCACAAGTCTGCTGCTTGTTTGGGGTTACCAGGGGTCCGATGATCCTTCTGCAGAAAGACGAGCTGTCAGAAGAGTGATGATTCTGCAGACAGAAGAACCTCAAGGAAGGCATAAGCAGACAAGTGGGCACTACCTAGACAATACTACTGCTTTGCACCTCGTGTCTTTTATCTAAGCATGTGAAGGCCGCAGTATCCTCCAACATCAAGGCACCTTAGTGGAAGGGGAGACTGAAATCTTTCCTTTCCTTTTACTCTGGGCCCACCCGCATAATTGAAAAGCCAGTGAAAAGCTTTTCAAAGATCACTGGTAGTAAAGTTGTTTTCGCTTTTGCTTTTTCTCAAGGAAGCTAAGTCACTAGGACATGAAGCAATCACCCTGAGCTATCTTGATCTTGATGCACAGTTTTATGTGCACTTTCTCCTACAATGTCTGGATCTGAAAAGGAAATTTTTATTATACCACGTAAACCATTTGCTGTATTATTTAATCCTGGTAGTGTCAGTCTTACCTCTGAGTAAGTCTCATTCTTGTCTTTGTTATACTACTCAGAAGTTTCTCTTGTAAATCTTAGACCTAAATCTTTTAGGTCCAAGCCCTTTGACAGTAAATCTTTCAGACAGCTTCAGGCCTTTATGGCTCCAAGAAACCATACTGAAGTGAAGCTAAGATTAATAAGGTGGATGGGCCCTTAGAGTTCTCGTTCAGCATGTTTTCATTAATTTTGTGCATGTCTTGTTAATTCAGACAAAATGAGGGCAAGCTGCCAAGCCAGTATTGTTTCCTTGTAGCTGATCATGACATAAACTTTGGAAGCTACCTCTTGGAAGAATTAAACAAAAATGCCCGCTGCCACATGCTTTTAGGTGACTATTATCCTTATTCACAGAGACAAGACTGATTTTCTGACAGTGAACCACCAGGTGTAAATAATAAGGGACATAAAAATGTTGTCTAGCTGTGTTCTCTGTTTACAATCCATCCCTCAACTTTAACTATGCTGTGAATCTAGGTTTCTTTGTAATTATTATGGGAGTCTTTGGGTTAGGACACACCTCCAAGGACCCAGACAGTTTTGCCTTTAACTTCATGATTTCAATATGGAAGTTATTGGCTTTTAATTCTCTTAAGAAGTAAGAGAACACACGTTCATCCAGACTTTACTTCCAAAATGAAAAGAAAATATTCTGAACACAGAGGAAAGAAACAAACCACCCAAAATAACATGCACAAAAAAGCAAACAACAACAATAAAACCTGTTTAGTTCATGGCTGCATATCTTAGGTTTTAAGATTTACCTAAAGCCAAATTTGCTTTCTTTTACCCAATAGCATTTTCATTACAAGAAAAATTTCATTGAGAGACTACTTTAAACATGATATTTAACCACACTTTTGTAGGTATCTTTCCTTCTAAGCAAATTTTTTATGGCCAAGTCCAATAAAAATACAACAGTTATCCATTTTCTTGGTTATCCAGCAAGCAGAGATGAACGCCTTACTGTTTGGAAATCTCAATCTGTGCTGTCGCTAGTTCTGATATCCTGTATGTTTCCCATGTGCCTTATCTCCCTTGAGAACCCTCTCGAGTAATCATGTAATTAATTTCATGTATGTGGTGATATTTCCATTTAATAACTCTGAAGATAGATTTTCTGGGTATTTTCCCCTCCATGGCCACCAGCCTATTAAGTATCAGAATGCTGACTGTGAGGCAGGCTCATTTACTCTTCGATATTGAACCCCTACTCCTGATCGGAAGTGACTGCAAACATAGCATTGGATGGAGCAAATCAGTCGATTATTATGAAGTGCTTTGGGAAGGAAAAAGTCAACAGAGGTTGGGGAAAATCTAGACAACCTACAAAATGAAAAACAGAATTTTGCCAGCTATCCTTGGATGAAGGACTTATTTTCTATTTTTATTTATTTATTTATTTTAGGGAAGGGTCTACAGGGTGTTCACGGTCTCACTACTAGATGAGACTCATAGTGTTCCGCCTGTTTACAGCCTCCCAAGAGCTGGGATTACAGCCATGTGCCACCAAGCCCAGTCTTAACTGCTGTCTCAGCGGGCCCCGGGGGCAGGGCCGGGACGGCAGGCCCGGGGATCAAAACCCCTGGGCCCTGCGCCTGCTTGCAGGCTCTTTAATCTGCTGAGCTATTTGGCCAGCCCTGACAAAGGACTACCCCCCACATTATACCTCCTGTGATTTAAAGATCCGTTTGGAAAATAGACAACATAAGGAGATACTTCTCAGAAGCAAAAATATGAGCAGCCACCAAACATATAACAATGTTCAACGTCTCTCTCCTTGTGAGAAATAGAAATCAAAGCCACACTGAAATTCCATCTTCAGAAAGAATGGCTGTCATCACGAAATCGAATAATAACATACCCTGGTGAGGTTGGAGGGAAAAAAGGAACCCTTGTATACTGTAAACTAGGGAAACCACTATGGATGGGAATTAGTATGGAGATTCCTCAAAAATTCTAAGATGAGAAAGACCGTTCAACCCAGCTATTCCCATTCTAGGTATCTTCCTAAACATGTCGAAGACACCACATTATGATGATACATACTTGTGCATGTTCATAGAAACACACTTCGAAACAGTCAAATCTCAGAAGCAGGTTATATGTCCCTTAATAGATGAATGCATCAAAGAGATAAAGTATTTATAAATAGTAGATCAGTACTCTGTCACAAAGAAGGAAAAACTTAAGTCATTAGTAGGAAAATAGATGCAACTTGACACCATAACATTAGGTGAAATAAATTAGACACACAAGCTTAAATATCACATGGTTTAGCTTTTATGAGAAATGCAAAGTATAAATAATTAAAAGGCAAAATAAAAAAGGAGGTACTAGGAAAGAAGGAGATATATCTTTTGTGGGAAAATGGTACCCAGGAGGAGCAGCAAAGGAGGAGAAAGGGGCTTTAAAAAGATGTGCTATGTACAGGTACCACCTCCCTGGGATGAATGCAATCATTACATAGCGTACTCCAAACATGTACAATTAAAATAGCATTAACATAAAATGTTAATAAGTACATTTATCAAATATATACTTAAGACCTGAAGACCTCAGTTGGCTATTTTGAGCACAAATCCTTCCTATAGAAAGAAAAACACACCAAGTGTGGCTTCATGCTCCTCTAAGCCCAGAGCCTGGGAAGCTGAGACAAGAGAATCACCTGAAGTTTGAGGCCAGCCCCAGCTATATCATGAGTTCAAAGTCAGCCTGAACTAAACTGTCAGTGCCTTTCCTCTCAATCCAAAACAAAGGGGAAGAAAGAAAGAATAGTAAGGAAAGAACTCAACTTTGAAATCATTCTCCTGTTTTCCTTTTATTACCCCACACTCAGGATCTGGCCCTTCTAGGTCCTGTCCTTCCAATGTAAGGAGGAAAATCTCTCTGCAACCCATCTACCTAGATCCTAATGTCTCTTCTTGTTTTCTCTCCTGTTTTCTGACAGTTACTGGCAGCTTGCCTTCCATTTCTTATCTGATTCACACTTTTATCATCTTTCATAAGGCCCACACTTAGAATTCAAAACTTTTCATCAGAGAAAAACAGAAGTTGTCTTTTATTATTCCTGCCCTAGTACATTTATTAGAAAACCTGTCCTGGTTACTAAAGCTTCTTAGTTTTTAAAGCAGAATTTAAACCAGCTAAGCAGAGTCCATGCGATGCACCCCTGCTCCCCCGACCCCCAACCTGGTGCTCTTGACTTTGCAGTTTCACATTTCCTTGAGGGTTGGTGTCAGAGCTCTCCTTCCCTTGCCACTTTGCTTACCTTCTTACTGGTGCAGAGAGACAGAGGCATTATCCTTATGAATGTGTCACCTGTCATTCTAGGAAATAACGGTAAAAGAATTGATGAGTAGAGGTTTAATTAAACACTGCCTGCTAAAGACTGAGAACTCTCAGCAGGTTAACAGTGAAGACGTGGATCTTCTGTTTGCATTGGTAAAGTAATCTTGAGAACACAGGCCAGCCCCTACCATGGAGAACATTCCGAGGCTGAGGAAAGGGTAGCAGGACCTGTTTGGCCTTCCAAGTCTGAAGGTAAACGTTAGTCCAGATGAGAAGTGAGCTTAACTCTCTAATTAGCCTTGTAGGTCAGCCTTTAAAGAAACAAGCGTGGAGCATCCAGGAGGACAGAAAGGCATCCTGTGTGTTTGTTTGCCCAAGGTCAGAGGGTCAGGGCTGTTGTGACAGTCGGGTAGACTTGACACACTCCTTAGGGGAAGATGAGAGGGCGAAGGGAAGCTGAGGTGGATCCGTAACAATAGTGGCCTCATAGGGCAGCCCTGCAGTTCTAGGAGCCTTTGGATATCCTTCCCATTCACTTAAAGATTTCCCATTTTTAAGCCAAAAGAGTAGAAAAATCAGTCAGGAAATATGACATGCTCTAGCTCACATCTTTACCTTCAGAGTAATGAAATCTGGAGCCCCAAAGTTACATGACTTCTAAAAAGATACAGAAAAGTCAACACCATCTCAGTCCGCAGTTCTCCTGCCCCATCTTCTGGCTCTCATGTTTTCTCGGGCTCGCCTACACCTGCCTTCTTTTTCTGAATGTAGACTTGCTTTCTGTGTCTTAACTTAGGAACAGCTTCTTCCTCTTCCTCTTCGTTCCAAATCCTCTCAGTCTGAAAGAGCTAGACTCTTACCTGTCTTTGAGGTAGCAGTCGCCCCTTCTCTGTTCCCCTAGAGCTGGAGTCTGGAACTTAGTACTTGGCATTTATTTTAGTCAGTATTTCACAAATTTGTCATCATGACTTTGAGAGCATATTTGTGTGTGTGTGTGTGTGTGTGTGTGTGTTCACACATGTGTGTTATCTTCAGATTACTTAAAGTCTGATTGTGCTACTTATTTAAGTGATTTGAATACAAGTGTAGTAGATTTTATATGAAGAAATTATTGCATCATAATTAGGCAGTGATAAGCGCTGCTTTCCTTCTCCTTTTCTGTGTTTATGTGTATCAGAGTTTCACATATGTCAAGCAAAAACTGCACATGAAGAAACATTCCCCAACATAGTTTCTCTTTCTTTTTCCCTTTGTGAGTGCACTGTAGATGGAGCACAGGACATCTGCGCTGCGATATTTCCAGGCTCTTCAGCACTTCGGCTTTTGACACAGTGTCTCACTAACCTGCTCAATCGCTCAGGTGACCTTCTCGCCACCACCTCCCAGAATACTGGGGATGGCAGCTGTGCACCACCCTGCGCTTTACTTTTAGGAAACATACATTCACCATAAAATAAATTGCAGTCTCTGCTGGAAATTACCGATGATTTTAGATGCATTGCTCTTCAGGCCATCTTTCAAAATCTCTTTCTAAAACCATTGTCCTGTTAATGATTGATACAGGTAATGTTTTCTTACCAAATCAAGCCAGCAGCGTCCATAGGCAGAAGAGCTGGCTCAACCACCTGAATCTCAGAGACACACCTTCCTAGTTGTGCTGCTTTTTAATCAAGCTGTGAATCAGAATTGGGAAACTAGTTAATTTATTGTATCTGTAACCATAGGAAGCTTAGGAGATTAAGTGTTTAAGGGGAAAACAAGCTGTTCAAGAGAAGAAACTATGTACAGAGCATGCAAGTGAAGAAGGCGCCTTCCTTGGGACCAAGTTTCCCCACCTTGATAGGGCAGCATGAGGCCATTATCTCTTCACTGTGCAGAAGCAGCAGACCTGAGCCTCAAGCTCCAGTCTTAGGTATGACTTCCGTGTGAAGTTCATCATAGCCTTTATCCTCTCTGTAACCTGACTTCTAGTATCCAGGGGTAATGAGGTCACACCTGCTTCACACAGCTAGCCTATAGACCACACCAGAGCTGTCACTGGCCAGCCACACCTGGCCTCCTCCTCTGCATGCTCTCCAAGCCGAAGGATATGTGGAAGCAAAATGAGGATGACCCTTGCACTCCAACTCCTGTTGTATTATAGGATGCTTGGAAGAATGGTTTTGAAATTCACATTATGAGATTTTCAGGTATCCAAAGGACAAGGTGGGCATGTACGAAGAGAGCAGTGAGCTGCCTGGAAAGGACAGTCAAAAAGGAAGAGAAAAGATGACAGAGAGAGGAGGGAGAGAAAGGGAGAAAGGAAGGAAGGAAGGAAGGAAGGAAGGAAGGAAGGAAGGAAGGAAGGAAGGAAGGAGGGAGGGAGGGAGGGAGGGAGGGAGGGAGGGAAGGAAGGAGGGAGAGATGGAGGGAAAAGGGAGAGAAGAAGGAAGGAAGGGAGGAAAAGGGAAGGAGGGAGGAAGGAAGAAAGGAAAGAAGGAAGAAAGGAAGAGAAGGAGGAAGGGAGGGAGGGGAAGGGAAGGAAGGATGGGAAGCTAAAGATCTGAGCACAGAGCAGTCACTCAAGAAATGTTGAGTAAAACGGAAGTAACATAATGTGTTTAGAATGCATTTGACTTTTCTCACTGGAGAAAACAGAGGCTCTAGTGTATACATAGATGCGAAATTGTGAAGCACAAGTGACAGGTGCTTTCTAAGCCAGAATCCATAGCACCCACCCCAAGGCTTTTACCTTCTCTCTCCAGACTGAGGAATGGGTCTGCTTCTGTCTGCTAATGTGGATTTCCCAACACAAGTCTGCAAGGAAGCCTGCCACAGGCAGAAATATAGACCATTTGGTAGGTACAAAAGTACATGAGATTCTTACCAAATCCTATTCCTCATACTCTTGAGACTTGGATTTGGTTTTACATCTTGGGAAACAGTGCCCGGACATTACAGATTTTACTACTCTTCAGAGCCCACCCTCCTACCTTTGCTTTTCTTCTTTTTGGTAGAAGACAACAGAGTCTCTCTAAATTGGTGAATTCCTCAGATTGTGCTCAAAGTTGCGATGGTTCTGCCTTAACCTCCTGGAGTGCAGTACCACATCAGGACACTCCCTCCTGTCCTCACTGTAGATTTTCTTCTTTCATGTGATATTTTGCAGTAAAATGTGTTTTCTACCACAGGGCCCATGTACAAAGCATTTGCAAACTAAAGATACTGTGCCCTTTAGAATTGTGTGCGGAATCTGCAAATATGAGACCCAGTAAGGACTTTAGAAGTCCCACAGGATCTGTCTAATACATAGTTTGTAATACTTGAAAGGAGCAGGAAACAGACCAGATAGCAATGCCAAGGGCAGAGAGACAGGCCCAGAGTGAGTAAAGTAGAACTTAATATATGTATAAAATATTATATATGAACTATGTATATATTAAATATACACTATATGCTTCATGTAGATAGATATAGACATATTCAAATATAAGTCGTATACATTACATCAAGTTTTAATGCTTAGGATCTATAGTAGATTGAGAAGACACAAAGGCAGTTCGCGTAACAGCGAGAAGATTCCCAAGGCCCCGAGGTTGTGATTGTTTTCTGAAGCCAGCAATGGCCATATGTCTTACAATTAAGCCCAGTGGGAAATGAAACCAGAGGAAAACATTAGGTGTCTCTAAGACTAAAAATATAACCCCAGCCCAGTGCTCATCCAGTTCTCCAAAGGAAAAGCAATCCCTGGTTTTTACTATGTGCAAGGATTGTTTGTTTGTTTGTTTGTTTGAGAACAGAAAGGGACGAGGAAAAGATTTAGTTGGGATGAAAAGCTGAGTTGCTTCATTTACCTATAAAAAGCTTGAGTTTATCCTTTTTTAAAGCTGAGTAGTACTTTATTATATAAAATACCATATATTTTTTAACCATTCCTCAGTTGATGGGCATTTGGGTTGTTTCCAAGATTGAACTATGATGAACTATGCTGCTGTAAACACAGGTGCACCTATGTCGCTGTGGTATGATGCTTTTAATTCTTCTGGGAGAATAGCCAGAATGCGGAGAGCGGGATTCAGTGGGGCCTCTAATCCTAGCTCTTTGTGGAACTGAGGAGCAAAAAATGATGGACATAAAGTGGAGCCCAAAATTGCCAGGGCTAAAAATTGCCCAGAATTAAATGGTCTGTAACATCACCAGCCCCAAGGGCTCTTCAGAAAGGAGATTCCAGCAGGAACAGAAGACTGCTAGAAGTCGAAGAAGAAACTGTCCTCACCAGTAGTGAATTCAGATTGTGCTTAAATTGCAGATGTGGTTTTCTGAACAGCTAGAGTCACAGTTCCGCCAGATGCTCAACTGTAGCAGCGCTGAATCTAATTAAAAGATGGACAAACTGAGGTGAGGAGGGAGGACAGGCTGTGCTTCAATCTGCTCTCAGAAGCCAGACTTGAACTCTACATCTGTAGCCCTTGGGTCGAGACCTCATGGTGCTTCCCTTTCAAGCAAGGCGGCTGCCTTTTCTATGATTATAAGTAAATTATTAAAATCTAGAGTCATATGAAGATGTGTCCCAGCATTGGGGCAGAAAGAAAGATGACACTGTGCATACTGGGCTTGAGTAGAGTTTTGTCCGCTATCCATTCAGCAAAAGGCACTAACTTGTAATACATGCCTGAGACCTGCAGCCAGGCTTCTGCTCTTGATGCCTTGGCTTTCCTCACCACTCTCACCGACTGTGCCATCTATGTCCACTTACTGTGGTGGCACTGGGAGGATATGGTAGTAAGTAGCAAGCACGCGACAGGAAAACACGAAATAACTTAGTGCTGAAACAAACCAAGAATTTGTCAAGGGTATTTAGTAACTACATTAGGAACCACACACCAATAATAAAATGACTAAAACACTGAAATTTATTTAGAGTCTATCTTATAAAAAGTGCTATTGGATTGGTTGTAAAAGGTAAATATTATAATATAGGGTGGTTCTTTGATTTTTAGAATCAAGAGCTTAAAAAAAAAACCCAAAGTAAACACATCATTTTCTTAACAAACTTTTAAGTGCATAAATAATGAGTAATATAAAGAGATCTGAGTCTGCCGCCACGCATTTGGGCATCTACGCCATTGCACTGTTGAGAGCCCTTCAAAGGCGTTATCTAAATCCCAGGAAGTGGAAAAAGTCCTGTTATCATAACTGTATTGTGGGCTATCTGGAAAATTAGCCCTGAGGTTCCCACGGACGTAAAGTTGAATGAAGGATCGATGTGCAGTGGAAGGACTGGCGAAGATGTCATCTAATCATACGGCACTGTCTGTGTGTGGTTGTTGGGGCCCAAACATACAGATTTCGATTCTATCCTTTGGTATCTGACGGCATCTCGATGTCTTTACCTGTCAAAGAATGTTAACCAAAGCAGCTAAGCCATATTTTAATGAGAACTAAATATGGAAAATTTAATATGTGTAAACTGCTTTGAGAACTATTTGACCATGAAAAGTCCTGACAGACAATATGAAGTCCATCAACTATTTTGATTTTTACTTGAACATTCATACAAAAAAAAAAAAAAAAAAAACAGTTCCTCAAGTACATCTGCAAGATTTAACACTGAGTTTATTTCCACTTCTATGCCTATAAGTTTTCTCAGGTTTTGAAATCCAGGCAGTGACTCTAAAAGGGATATGACCTTTTATCTTCCTTGCAACTTGGTGTTAAGACTAAAGAGAAAACTGGCTTTGTATATTCATTCACAGGACTTCAGTAACTTCTACAAAGGCCCATTCTCCTTGGCTGTGTGAGGCAGGTGGCACCTCACCACCTCTTTATTCAAGGCAGATCAGTGCTAAAGCAGTTCTCCTGGGCTCTGCTCATCAGCCTTCAACTTAAGTGTAGCTGACGCAAAAAGATGTAGTTGACTTCTTTCTGTTGGCAAGTCCCAACATTTCTTAGCTGTTACGCGTGCTCCAAAAACTCCAACCTTTTTAAAACTACTACAGCCTTGCCATGCTGCTGGTGTTCCCTTTGACAAATAATTACAGAGGTTTTGAGATACTGAGCTTGCAAATAAACCATCGTTTTTCTTTTCAAATCTCTCACCTGTTTTAATTAGGGACAGTGTTTTAATTCCTACACAAAAGACATCTCTGTGAAATAAACATCTATCTCACAGCAAACTTTGGGCAAGAATCTACGGTTCAGATTTCTAATGCATTCCTTTAGAACGCTGAAGTGATACCAAAATATAGAGGGAATGTTTACATTTTTATTTATCATAGTAATAGATAGATTGCTGTTAATCGCCCCAAACATTCCCCCTTGTTTCAATACGTGTATCTTATAATTCTTGATGCTTTCTGAAGCAGTTCCTGCTTCAGAAAGCATGTCTGGTCAAACTAGAGTGAGTGCTGCTGATTTATGAAAATAGTATGGCGCCTCCTCAGTCTCCTTACTCACCAGACCTGGCACTCGGCAACTTCCGGCACTTCCCCAAAGCCAAAATGAACGTGAAAGGAAAACATTCCACATCAACCCAGGACATCAAGGTGATGATGGAGTGTAAGGAAGACATTCCCAAAAGAGGATTTCCAGAACTGCAGCAGAAAGTGGCAAGAACAATAGGCTCAATGTGTTCAAAGCACAGGGGGAGTACCCTGAGGGTAATTAATAGCAATATGGCCTACACTATAAGATGTTTTTCAGGTTTACACATTCACCATATTTTCAATCACACCTCATTATCAGTTGAACTGAAATTCTATTCGTTGAGCTTTTTAGACACTAAATGTGATGTGAACTGAAATGTACTTTGACGTCAAAAAAGTCATAGTCCACTGGGAAGACAGACAGGTTCGTGACTTTTTTGCATTGAAAGGTGTAGTTTTATTGTTGAATTTTTAAACATTTAAGATAACATTCAACTTCAACTGGAGAAATCCTCATGAAGGTAGTCTTTCCAGAAGCTGAAAGTGGTCGAATATATCACAAAAGAAACAGAGGCACCAACCCGAGCCACCAGCCTGAAGAGAGGGATAGAGAAGGAGGTGGATGAGGCCAGCCTAGAGGAGGAAACAGGTAGAGGGGGGAAGAAATCGGATTGTCTGGGGCTCTGCTTTAAAAGGCTTTGGATGTCTGTGTTAGTTTTGTCGCATTTGGCATTGCGGTCCCCTGATGAGTGAAATGACCAATGCTGTCCTATATGAAAGATAAGATGTTGAGAGACATTAGAAAGAAGGAGAGAAAGAGGAAATATTGTTCCCCATGCTCCAGCTCACTTCCTAGGTGCATCTTTAGTTAAACAGAAGGACTGATATTTTTAGAACTACTTATAGAGTCTTTCTCAGAGTTTTAGTTGTTGCTATAAAAACAAGTCATTTTTTTGTTCCTTTTGATAAATAATTTCATAATCCTAACCAAATTTACTCAAGTCCTTGGCCTCTTCTGACCTCCTATCTCTTTCATTTTAATAGTAGTGTTGTGAGGGACCCTATAATTTCTGCCCCTCAGTGCCACCAAATGCAAGCATTTTCAAACTTGCTTCCATTTTCTACATGGTTCCATCTTCATCTCTACATTGCAGGGGTTAAAGACTTCCAACAAATAATTTCTGCACACCAACACACTTGCTCGAATTTCTTATATAAGGGTGTAAAGGGGAGCTGTTGAGATTTGCTACAGTATGAAGATGGCATTCATTTCAGTCACTTTTCCTTCTCTAGGACAAAATATCTGATACCCACAACCTAAAGGCTGAGAGGTTTGGTTTGGTTCCTGGCTTCAGGTAACCAAATGAAAGGCAGAAATGAGAGGGGGGAAGAGAGAGAAAGAGACAAGAGAGACAGACAGAGAGACAGACGGACAGACAGACAGACAGAGACAGAGACACAGGGAGAGACAGAGACAGAGAGATACAGAGACAGAGAGAGATCTAGCGACATGCCTCTAACTAGGCCCACCTTCTAACATCTGTTCCATGGCGCATTAACTGGATGAGTCCCCTGGTGAACACAGGGACCCCAGGAGAAAATCACCTTCCCAGCCCCTGAGCCTTTGCGCAGCTATTTGAGATTCAAGCTACAACAGTATTGTGAATTAGAGAAAAATATTTTATTCAGTATGTGATGAAAATTATTTATTTATTTGGGGTTTATTGCCTTAGTTTCTTATACACATAAGAAACCTGAAAAAGTAAAAGATTTGCATTTTATACATACCATACCATGATACTCTGGAATATTTGCAATACTTCATAATATTGAGGAGGGAAAGACCTTTAGAACTATCTGAAAACCAACAAGTCATTAAGGAGAAAGTGATAACTCTGACTATGGAAACGTTAGCACCTCTGTACCAAAACATAATCCATGATAGTACATGGTAGTTTGAAAAAAAAACATACACGGAGAGAAAATGTTCGCTGCACATATGATAAGGGATCGAATAGCTATTAAGTAGGACCTTCAACAAGACGTTAGCCTGTTGCAATTCCTCTGAAGTGTGTATGTGGATCCCTAGTCCAGAGGCTGTGACTTGCGGTGGTGACTTCCACCCACGCGGCAGCATTCACTCCCTGCAGCTGCAAGGAGGCTGGGGAACTGGCCCAGAAGGGACGTCTGGAGCTGTCTGGACAGCTGTGCTGACTCCTGAGGACTTAGGGTATCCAGTTAAGAGGTTCGATGTTGTTCATTTTTACCAAAACATGTGGACGACAGCAGTTACTGCAAGATTATGCAGAAATTGAAGCACATGCCATGCCTTTGGGATACCCAGCAGAGCGCTGGTGAGAGGCGAGCGCTTTTTTACAACCTCTTTTCAGTGATACATACTTTTCACATCAATTACTCATGATACTCACATTCATTCTGAAACCAAATATTATCTCTTACGCTTTAATTAGCTCTTTTGTGCAAATGTTGGAGCTAGGTCCAAATTTATATGGACTAGTAACTAATTTTTAACTGCGAGGATTTTGAGAACTTAAAGCAAAATAAAAGACACACACAGGAAAAGCAAACAAACCAACTCACACAATTTGTCCCTAATAAAATCTTTGTGGTTCTTTTGTTTTTGGCAGAACTGGGGATTGAACTGAGACCCTTGTGCTTGCCAGGGAAGCTCTTATTCTACTGAGCCATCTCCCCCCAGGCCCTATTTTGAGGTTCTTTATGTCATTTAACTATCCATATCTCCGTAGCCTGACTACTTCATTTGTCTAGTTTGGAGTCCAGAAAATTTAAGGATCAATATCAAATTAATAGGTAATACTCTAAATCGCTTCTCTGATTTCTGAAAGACACTCACTCTGCTTCATTTGTCTTTAGAAATCGCTTTGTTCTAAACCTCATTTCACAAATGGAGAGTCAGAATCCAGAGTGGTTAAGTAACTTGCCCCAAGGCACAGAGCAGGCTAGCTACAGGCGGAGCTGGGAACGCAGCCCGGATCTCCCAAGGTCCAGCCCAATGGTCTTTTCCTCACCTACCCTAAGTTCTAAAGCAGCTGTGGTACATACCTGGTCTTAGATTTTGTCTGCAATCTTGATTATGCCGAACCCATGGTCACATTGTTTGTGCTGAGATGATATGTAGAAGGAATTTAGCTTTTTCATCCTGAAATCCTGGGGGAATCTTTGACTTTGTGAGAGATAAAGTCGGCTTACACACTCATCGTGTATTACGGAAAGCTGAGAATTTAGAGCAAAATTGAAGACACACTGAAACAAACAAACAAGCAAATTAGAACCTTCACTTCTAAATTTAGGGGTCCAAATGGTTACATTATGCTACTAGTGTAAAGGGCCTGTGACAGGAAGGCCTTTCTGGGCAGATCTGCTACCTCGGGCGCGCTGGCTCCCCGTGTGAGTCACTCAGGGCTGCTGCCTGCGGCGCTGAAGAAAGCTCAGCTGTGGGCCATGCAGCTCTGCGGAGAGGCTGATCCAGGAGAGTGGGGCCGGACCCAGAAGCTGTTTTCAAGCAGCCCTTGGAAGGATTCTCAGGTTCATTCGTGGTTTTGAATCCCTGAAACAGAGACGGCTCCAGGACCCAACGCTCTGCTTACCACTGTTAATCCCTAAACTGTCAGTGGATGCGAAATGGAAACAGTACAAGGGATTATCTTGCAGTTTTAATGGGGTTTTGTTCAGTTTTTGTTTTCTTTGTTTTAAAGCCAGGGCTGTTTGATTAATTACCAGTAGCGAAATAGGTCATTCTTTCTCATATTTGAGTGAAGAAATGAATGATTTATGTAGTAAAAGCTCGTAGTATTATACTAATATCATCATCTTAGGTACTTGATGTGAAATTGTGTTATGAATTAAAAAAAAATAAATAAAACAAGTAGCGTCCTTGCCCCAAATTAGGAGACTTAAAATAAGTTTCGACCCAATGACCCTCCTCCTTTATGTGCATGCATTTTATAAATGCCCAAATAAAATTGAAATAAAAAGGAGTTTAAGTCAAGGCCATGGGAATATTTGCAAATTTTATTTCTGAAATTCATACGCTAATGTTTGATATCTTACGCTTTTTCTAAACGTATCTGTGAAATTTTAAAATAAATTTAAATATTAATTCACCGTAATCTTAGTTACAGTTTTTAGACAGAATGAAAGGTATTGATTTCATGATTAGGCATAGAGATGGATGTGTAGATATAAATCTAAGTGAAGTTTGAATATTCAGCTGCAATAAAAGAGTATTTTAGTGAATCACATACCCATCAAGGTGTATTTCATCTTAACTAAATCATGATTACCAAGGCTAAATTCTGTGGGCCCATTTTTATACATTTATGGAAAGAAATTTCTTTAAGGAAAAAGCCAATTGACCTCTCATGCTGTAAAATACATTCTATTAATTATTTAAATGGATGCACCATGTAAAATAATCAAGTTTACTACCTATTTACAGAAAATAATATTTCTTTTGAGCCATAAAAAAACCCTGAGTGTAAAAGACTGAACAAAATACACAGAGAAAATTTTTTTTATTTGAAGAAAAGGGTTTGTTTCCCAGGGCTTCTATTTCTTACACATAATATACAAGTTTGTTTTTACAGGTTAACAGGACAAATGATTTAAATTGCGATTGCGACTTGCTTTTAGAAAAATCAAGTGGCTCCTGTTGGCATTTCTTGGTATGAAGCCACTGGCATTTCTGTAGAGAAAATGCCTTCAAAACTTTTCAGCTCTCAGACAGAATAATTTGATTTTTATAATAAGGAAATAAAAACACCTATTAAAATATTTCCCCCTAATTTCTAACTCTGTACAACTTTCACAAAACCTCAAGACTAGATTACAAGATGAAAAAGCCTTCCAAAAATTTGCCCTAAAGTTTTACTTTTCAGTTGCAAAGTGTGGAATAGTTTTCTGCATTGCCTTCTGTAAGGCTTGGTAGGGTAGGTTTGTTTGGGAGATTGTGTTTTGTTTCTAGGAGAAAGTGCACTTTCCTATAAAAGAGACAGGAAAAGCTTTACCTGTCTGTCTTCTGGCTTTTCTTTCTTTCTTTCTTTTTTTTTTTCTTTCTTTTTCTTTCAAAGATTGGTGATAAGGGATTCTAACTACTTAATGAGATGGGAGAGGCCTCTCACTCCATTGGAGTGGAGGAGTCCAGGTGGAAGTTGATGGATTGGACAGGTAAAGGGAGGAGTCCCGCCCCTCATGCCTATAGTAGGATATATATGAGGGGACCTTAAGTACGTACACACAGTGAAAGAGACAGAGGAACCTGAGTCCTGTGACCTTAGGAGATTCATACTGTGAGGGTCTCAGAGGGGGAGGGGGGGTTGGCAAAGTCCTGAAAGCAGAAGAGAGGACAGCAGGACTGACCAATCTCACAGCTAACATGTTGTACCTGGAGAACAATGCCCAGACTCAATTTAGTGAGGTAAGGATTTTGGATTTTAGCATTCCATTTAGAGATGCATTTTCAGTTTTAGTTTTTTTTTAAATAAAATTTGCATATTTGTGGTTCTTGGTCACCCAATGTAATATTTTTCCAAGTTGTACATAGGAATGTTCTTTTCTTGCTTAATGTTTCTGTGGTGCTAAAACTTTCTTTTCTCTTTCTTTTTATTTTTAAGTAGGAAGTGAAACTGTAGGAGGAAAGGAAAAGGGAAATTTCTGGGTAACACGTCTTAGTTGAAGAAAATCAATATTCAGGGGTTTATAACATCATATTTTCTCTAAAAACAGCCGGCGATAGCAGATCGCGTTCTGCTAGATAGATTCAAGTGACTCCTCTGATGGGTATTTGTGGGCTAGAGAGATAAACTAGCTGACCTGACTGTCTTCATTTCTTAGTTCTGTGCTATAAGCAGACTTTATCCTAAAAAACATCAAGGTGGTTTTTTTGTTTGTTTGTTTGTTTGTTTGTTTGTTTACCTATAATAATCAGGTGAGATTTTTAAAGGCATCTTCATTTTTTTATTCTATCAATCCAGAGACTTAACTTAAGCTCTGAAGAGACTATAGTTATGTCCTTCTTGTCTGGCACTAGGTTCAGGATATTTCCTGTGTACAGGCAGGGGAATGTTAAAGCAGGACATTGCAGGATATGGATCCTTTCGTACAGGTAAAGGCAGTGTAGCCTTCAGGACTGTAGCTTAGGCAGGGATGATCTTATGTTCACTTCTTAACAAGTTTGACTTAGGGATTTAAATCACAGGGTGAGGTGATACAGGAGGGGGGACTCCTGAAGAGACTGCAAGACTTTGAGGAAGTTTTGTAAGTTTGAGGGAGGTCTAACAACAATATTAGTTTACATTCCTCAGAACAGGGCAGCTGTGTTGACACTAATCAGATAGGCTGAGACTGGCTGTGGAGACGGGGAACTGAGTGCTTTGGGTGAAAATGCTTGCAGGTGAATGCCTGAAAAAGTGGGCTAGAGGACTCAACTCCCGTTTCTTAAAAATCAAAACAAAATGCATAGCACTCCGGGTGCAAACCGCAGAAGGAAGACTCGGGCAAAGGGCAACAAAGCCAGGCCGGCACTGTCATCCTGGTCTAACTATTGTCTAGACACCTGAACTGTGCAAATATGACTGGGGAAATATCGAGTTCTCTAAGAGGGAAAAGGAAGCCCCTATTTTCCTTTAAAACAGACAGGCAGTCTTGCTTGTCCTCAGTAGAGAAACTTGAGTTTCTTGTTTTGCTTTAGCATTGAAAGTTAGCCTAGAAAGTGAGCAAACAAATTTTAAAATGGAGGACACTTTATGACTATCTTCTTGCTTCCGTTGGATCTGGATTTGCTCAGTTTCAACTGTTAAGTAGCGCTCCGCACATCTGATGACCCTGACTATTTCTGTTCGCGAGCAATTTCACTGAGTGTTCATGTGCCGTTTAATGTGTGACTATGTGTATCTAACTATGAAACAGTAGACGAGAAAGTCGGTTCAGAGTTATCAAGAAGCAAGCAAGGCTGGTGTGCAGATGATCAAGGGAAATATAAATCTGGGACAGAGAAATACTTCATAAGCAACTGCGGCTTGCTTTTTTATGAAGGCGAAAGAGTTATTTTATGTCTGAGAATATGATAAAAAATAACTGTATAGTGGTTCACATTTTTTCAAAATGGTAGGTAAATGTGTGGCCAAGATGTAAGAGACAGTGCTCCTTGGGCAGCTGTTGACTGCCACTAAGGTGCTCAGAGGACTATAGAAAAACATGGTTGAACTTTTCTATCTTCCTATGTTTCTTCTTGTGTGTGTGTATTTGCTCATGACTTTCACAGCCTACCACCAGTGTGTGTATCTTGAGATAACTTCACAGCAGGGTTTTCAGTCTATTGCTTAAAAAAAAAATTTTTTCTACATAGGAATATGCATTAATATCTAGCCTTCCATAAACGGAAATGTATATATGAGCATATGAACTAGCTGAGACCTCATGACTCTGAGAATCCTAAAATAAAATATAAAAGATTTAGTGGCTTGGAATTCATATTTATTAGTCCTCTGATACATACATAGCTACTCTTAGCACACAAGAATTATTAAAATTGGACAGATGATTAATAATGGGCTTAGAACTTCCAATGAGAGTAAAAATTTCCTTAAGACTTATCTAGTCTCTGATTTCCATTAGGTTTGACTGTAATTGGCTGGCAGTTTCTCTGAGTAGATAACTCAAAAGCAAAAAAAATGAACACTGTATGAACAATGTCCGTTTTTTACAACTTTCCAGTTATACTTTCCCTCAAGCAGAACTAGACTAGAGGAAGCAGTTAATGAACAGAAAAGGGTTCATAAGGGAGGAGAAAATGGGCAGGATGAAACAGGGACAGAGCTTAAGACTCTACCCTTGGGTCACAAGGGTAGGCTTCAAGCAAGGGCCACTATCTACCCCATGACCCAGCCTCTGGGACTGGCCTCAGCTTTGCAGAAGGAGGGATTCAACAAGAAGGATGAGGATGAGGATGATGATGATGATGA
>NW_004524704.1:4803663-4835374 GCF_000260255.1 Octodon degus
TATTTAGAATTTTTAATTTGCTAAAATCTCCCGTCTGAGTTTTGGATAAAGAAAGAAAGACACTTTGTGAAATGGTTTATTGATAATAAATTGAAGTCAAGATTCAAATACTGAAACACTTAACAGATCAGAGTGAATGACTTTCTATAACTAAGACAGTTACATGCATATGATTGAGTTCCACTTGTTAATATTTTTCTCTGCAGTACCAAAGAGAGATTAAACACACTGGAAAAAAAAAAAGGTTGTTATAATTCACAGAAGTTGCTCTGAGAGTTTTTGTGAAAATGTTGCTCCCAGTTAGTTCATTGCAAGAAGAAAGTGCTGAAGGGTTAGTTTGAACTCTAGATCCTGGTCATTGTCACTTAATTGACCTTTAGTCTGCAAGGTCAAGAAGAGCAGTCCTTCCTATCCCATTACTGGACTATTTAAGTGAGAGTGATTTTTCTCTTCACAGTTAGTGAATGTATCATTTTAAACTTTCCCGTGCTGTACTTCACAGATATTTTGTCTCCCGGGAAAGAGGCTCATGGGCAACAAGCCACAGCTGCAGGATGAATTCCAGTGTCAGTCACATTGTGTCCCTTAGTCCATGTTGCCACAGACTGCACGGCTCTTTTCTCCAACTGGTTGCCTGCAATCCCAGAGGGGACTGGGATAAAGAGATCTTAGATGGCAGATCATAGTGGTGCTTTCTTTCCCTACTATTGGAAAAATGATTCGGTGATAAGAAATCACTTGTCTTTGATCTAGATGAGGGAAACATGTTTGGTTTGGTTTGTCTTTTTAGAAGGGCAGTGTCCCTCAACGGGGATGTGGGGTGGACAGCAGGAACCATGAGTGAGTGTCCAGATTATCTAGAGCAGCCCAAAAAATTCCTGTGTGCCCTTTCATCATGCTGCATAGATTCTTAACACTCTACTGCTATTTTTTTTTTTTTTAGAGGAAGGACATACAGAGAACTCTCTGTTCAGCTATGGGGGTCCATATCTGATGTCGATATGGAAGGATTTATCAAGGAAGGATTTAGGCTAAATGGTTGGGAAATATGTCCCCACAACTGTGCTCTAGCTTTTCTGAGTGGGCACAGAATTACTTCAGGTGAGACATTGCTAGCAGCAGCAAGAGGCACAGGTAAAAGTCTTCCTTCATTTTGTGATTATCAAGTTGAACCTTAATTTTTTTCTTGTGGAATGATTTTATCTTCTAATTATTTTTTCCAAAGATAGCAAAGCACAAACACAGATAACATCTTGCTTCAGTGAAAAACAACTTAGTTTTATAATGTCTATGTAAGTTTAACTTTTTTTTTGTATTCTTTTAGGGAAGGGTCTACAGGGTGTTCAGGGTCTTATTACTTGATGGGACTCGTAATATTCCTCTTCTTTAGAGCCTCCCAAGATCTCGGATTACAGGCAAGCACCCCCATACCCAGTCTCAATCGCCATCTCAGCATGTCCCAGGGGCAGAGCTGGTATTGCAGGTCCGGGTATCAAACCCCCAGCCCCTGCGCCTGCTTGCAGGTGCTTTAATTTTAATCCACTAAGCTATTTGGCTAGTTTGACTATTTTGAAAATAAAAAAATGTCCAAGGCCAGTTGACTCTCAGTTTTCTTTCACCATGTGACAAGGAAAAGGCAGATGACTGATACAGTGTAATTATCCAGCACCAATCTGATGAAGAGGCATACACACAGTGCCTAGTAGGGTAGATATTTTGGATCTGGGAGATAATGGATTGAAATGTCAAGGTGACACAATCAATCCAAAATTAATCATAATCCTAATCTTCTCTTCAGAATGTGATTGGGAGACACAAGATAATAGGGAAATGTTTGCTGAAAGTGCCACTTCTCTTAGCACTTCATAACATTCACTTCTACTCTATGGTTGAGCTCTCTTTTCATTAAAAGGAGTACTGAGGAGAAGAAACCCAGTTTAGAAAAATGAATGACTCATTCTTAAATAAATGTTAAACAACAGCATTTGTTTCATAAAACATACGGTCTGAAAATGAGTAAAAATACTTCCTGCACTGAGCTTATGGCCCACTGGATGAATGAGTCAGTTGTATATACACATACAGATGTGACACAAGTCAGATCTGAAATGCTGCATTAGGAATGTGAGCCACATAACACAGAGATTCTGCAAGAAAGAAATTACCGAATTAGGAGGCTCAAGAAAGTTGATATAGACGTGTAAGATTGACTGCAATTGCAACAGAGAGACAGAACTTTCCAAGTCTGAAGAATTTAACAGCAAAACAGGATTTCTTGTGAAGAAATAAAACACCAGAGGTATAGAGCTAGGATAATAAGTAGTGCATTCAAAATTGTCAGAGAGTTCAGATGGAACTGAATGTCGGAGCTCACTTAGGAAATGAAGTCAGAAATGTAACATACAGCAGTTCAGAGGGTTGCAACACTGAGAAGAGAGTGTGCTTAATATAGTGGCACTGATAAGCCATGGAAGGCTTCTAGAAGAGGAGTGCTGCAATTGAAGGTCTACTAAAGTGCTCTTGGCTTTGCTCACCATAGAAGTTTAGAAGTACAGAAGGCCTTTCAGTGCACTCATGACATACTGGTTGCCTGTTTTGTAAGAATATCGGCCATGTCTCTGGAACCTTAAGAAGAATAAAAATGGAATGTTTTTGAGGTCTCATGTATTCATGGTCCATAACTCTTTTTAATAGCTGTGGCCTTTGCCATAGACAAGTTGGAGACCCTTCCTCTTCCTCCTGTGTATGCAAACTGTTCTTGCATAATTATTGATAACACCTCTTTTCACTTTTAAAAATATTTCCTTCAGAAAATAAATTAATAGTGAGTTTGGATTTAAAGGCATAATTCTTTATTTCGTTCTTTTCTGTATTATACCATGCCAATATGAAAAAGTAGTACACACTTGCCTATAAATGAGATACAATGATTTTGTCATTCCAGCCCCCAATCAGATTATTTCTCAGCACTGATTGAGATTCAGCTGAGTCCAGTCATGGAAATAAGCACCATGAGGTAAATAGAAATCAGTAAGTTTTGCCACAAACCCCTGAAAACTCATCACCTTAGAAAATCCATAAAGTACTCAAAAAGGATTCTAGCAGAAAATGAGATTGGCTAGAGGCACCACAGATTTTCTAAGAAAGACATAGAGTTTAAATTGTCCATAATGAGGATAACATTTCATGTGGTTGGAAGACCAGAAATTAACCAAGAACTGAGATAATCAAGACCTTTCTGTATAGACAGCAGAAAGTTAACACGAGTACAAGGGAGAATCATGCCAGACTAGATGAAGGAGCATGGTACGTTGGTCTGAAAAAAGCATTTAAACACTGACATGCATTTACTCTTTATGTCAAAATGGAAAGCTTTCCTACCAGTAGCAAGAAAAGGGGTAGAGAGAGCTTGCTGAAAGCTAGAATTTGTGTATGTTTGAAAGCATGGAGAGTGTTCGGAATTTGAGGTTCAAAACACTGATTGCATTTTGTAGAAGCAGGACAGAAGATACTCCAGGGAAGAAGACAAAGTAGCTGAAATGATGGCTTGGGCAGGGAGAATTGAAGGATTTTCTAAGCCAGTTCTTAAGGTCTCAACAAAGAGAGATTGGTAGTTTACCATTCACAGAGCCCTGGTGATCACATTTTAAAATTAACCAAAAGGAAGAACAAAATTCATATTGATTCTCTATGTTAATTGGAAGCTATTTTGACTTATTAAATAGTCATCTTAGATCTAGTGCCAGAGAATATTTTTTTTTCTGGTCACTGAGTTAAGTACAAATGTGGGAAAGAATGTACCAACTATGACTTTTGTTCAAAATGAGAATCCTAATTGGGAAGAAAGAGAGCAGAGCAAAGTGCAAAAGTTCATCTCAAAGGCAAACAGCTCCACAGAAAATCAATTTAGGCTGGACAACAATTTAAAACCTGAGTCCCACAAATAAAAAAATTTTGTAGATTTTTCAGATTTGATTTTGGAACAGGATTCTGCATATAAGAAAACATTTAAAGACAAATCTTGAGAGTAGACAAAATTTCACCTACATTAATATCTTCCCCTGCATCCTCCACCTTCACTTTCTTCTTACCCAAAAAGAAAATGTGGACATGAGCCAAAGAGAGTAGCCCTGGGCAGATGGGTGGGAATGGGGAATTTGGTGACTTGAATTAAAGTCAACAGAAGTAGTGGATAGGTGGGAGAGAATGAGCTCCACAGGAAGCAAGGAGATATCAGGTTTGTATAAGATTTCTTTCTCTTCCTTCCCAAGCATAGCCTCCTCTTGCATGAAGGAGACTCTAAAGGTATCCAACCTTAGCGTATGGCTGTCCTGCTTTTAGCCTTTGCCAGAGAGCCCGCTTTGAAGAATGGAGCAGTTAAACCAAGTATGTGCATAGTCTTTTCAGAAGTGCTTTGTACTTCTTCACCTTTGATCTGATTAGGAAGCATACCGAACTATTCTTCCAACAGCATTCCTTTCCATGTTTTATACCTCCCCCCCACAAAGAAACTCTTGAAAAATTTTTCATTTCTAAATGTATTTTTTGCTTGATAGTGGCTAACTCTATGTATTGTGCTTTTCTGATGAAGTTGTACAAGTTTCTTATCCAAAGACACAGTGAAATTGGACTGTTGTATGGATTTCAACTAAATGGCTTCACAAGGTAATGTTGATCAGTCGACTTAAAATTCAGCACCCGGTGTTAAGATCAAGCACATATTGGTTCTAGGTAGGATCAGGAATACAATGCTTGTTGATGTGTTATTTGCTATGAGTAGAATATAAATAAACACTTAAATAAACATTTGTAATCAGGTTTCCATCTTGTTCTCTTCAATGGAAAAAAAAAAGTCCTTATGAAAACTGAAAGAGGGAATTTTGAGTCAACCTGTGGTGGGTTGCCAGAGGCAGAAATTTATGAAACACTTTTGTCAGCCATTCTGGAAACACTACAAAAGAAGTAGTCCTACCTTCTTATTGGTGCTAAAGCCACTAATAGGCGCAGTTTAGTGTAATGCCTCTATGAAAATTACCACCCCCAAAGTGAGCTTGCTTTGGATAGAACTCGGCAAAGGCATTTTCTTTTTCCTTTTAAGCTTGCGCAAAACACCCAAAGAGGCCACTTCCAACCCAGGCAGTGATCTTTCTCAAGTTTACGCCTTCTCAGATCGCAGAGACAATGGGAATATGCTCTGTTTACACAAATCAGTCTGGATGAGTGTCAGTCTATTGCTGGAATCAGAATTAAATGGAAAACCATTACCCTCTTGGAGGGCAGTATCAGATGTTTTGGAATGGCTTGCTTACTTTTAAATAGACCATGGGCCAGGGTCACCAGGCAAGGGTGGTGGGCTCTGCAGGATCTACAGAGAGAAATGCTCACATTGGTGAAGGAAGGAGCTCCTCCAAGCCTTGGGCCTAGGAAATTATTTTGACAATCTCAGCAGAGCTTGCAGCACTGGATCTGAAGAGGAAGAAGACTCTTCCCATCTTCTTTCCGCACTCCAGTGCCCCCACACTGAAATATTTAACTCTGGGTCAATTCCTTTCCAGGCCTGCAGGGAAACACTTCACCTTTAGAAATTCCTCGGGTCTCCCAGTTCATAACTCTGGACTCCACTCTTCTGCATGCACCAGATGCCTTCTCCCTGCCTCTAGACTGCAGGCTGTTGGAGAGAAGAATATGCTTTGTATTACTTACATTTGTGTCCTCCCAAGGACCACTACATCATGGTCCCTAAAAGCCTTGGTTCAAGGCTGGGGTTTTAAGTGGTATCTTCAGATAGAAATGGGGCCCATGGCATACACTGAAAAGAAAGGCTTTTGGAACTGCCCTGTGCAAAAGAAGTGAAGCAACTGCCCACATTACACAAGATGTGTCTACTTCTGTATTCTGCAAGTTACCAAATCTTACAGTTTTCCTGGACATCTTATGAGACTCCTTTTTTTTTTAATGAGGTTACTCTTATTTCCTTTATACTTCTAGTAGCAAAAAAAAAAAAAAAAAAAAAAAAAAAAAGTCTGAAAATCCAAGGCTGTTCTTAAGTAAGAAACAGCTTGTCTCTAGCAGGTAAATAGTGCAAAGTGTATGCTGTTTTCATATAATTGATTGTCCATGGAGACAGAGAATGTGTTTGATTTAGGGGGAAGAAACAACTGAACAGATTAGATTCTTATCTTGCACGACAGTCACTTTTTAAAAGTGTTTACCTGCTTCGACACTGTTCTCTTGACTTGGTTAGTCCCCTGCAAGACTCTGGAGGACTGACCAGAGACGTGGGTGGCTCGATCTGGGCCAATAACCTGGAAGGTGTGCAAACACTCTCTCTTTTTATTTTGTCCAGTGTTATTACTGAGGGACATCTGAGAAATCCTGACGCCATTTTGCTTTTAGACATAATGTCCCAACAAGTTTTTTTTTTCCCAAAGACACTAATGAGCTCCTCTAATTACTAAACTGACTGATTGATTGTTACTTTTATAGTGGAGTCAGTAGAATGCAATGGAGAGGGAAGTGCCTTTTCAAAGGAAGGCTTGCCTTCCACAGAGCTGCAAACTTCACTTTTACATAGCAGTCCGACGTGACAGCTTAAAAGAAAACTCCAACATTATGTAAGTCACCATGTCTAATTAGAAAACATAATAAATCACTAAAAACTTTATCTCAAATATAACAAGGTCTGTGGCAATCAGCAAAGCATTTGACAATCAACAGTAAATCAAGACTGATGAAATAGTGTTCCTCATTTGCATGAACATGGAAGAGTGAGGCTGGGTAGTGTCATCCTTGGCTCATCTTTCAGTCTTCTTCTTGCAAATAAAGGCTCACATATGGGCCCCTGAGTGAAGCCTGAGAAATAAAGTTGTGAACTCATGTCATTTCCAAGAAATGCTCAGGAATGTTGATAAATTAAAATTTTAGTTCCTCAAACCCTACATTTGTAAGCCATTAGCTATGTTATTACTCTAAGCTGAATTTCAGTTAACTGGTCAGAAAACCATGGCAACTGGACTAGCGAGGACACAGCTTGTAGCCCACCCACTACAAACTACATGCCTTTCTCTAAATTTGTTTACAGATTTGGTTTCTTTCCAAAGCAACCTGCATTTGCCAAAGGTTACCACCAGTACACAGTGAATAGTGCTACGAACACAAAGATTTGGATTCTTGTTGTTGACCTAGCGACATTAGGAACACTGTCTAGTCCATCAAGTAAATGTAAGACCAAACAAGCAAACAAACAAACAACAGGCCAACAACACTGCCTTGGCACCAAAGTGTGGATGTCGCCCTTTTAAGGAAGTAGAAGCTAATTAATAAACTTCTCAGTGAGGTGTGAGCCACCAGGCATTACTCACTGCATTGTGAGTGACAGGACTGGCTATTCTGCTGCTTGTTCCCATAAGAGCTGAGGCTGAGTGCACAGTTCCCACTGATCAAGACAAACACTAAGTAAAGGTCATAGAGATTATTTGGGGATACACTACGAGGTTCACATGCAGTAGCATAGGAAGACATAAACCCATTTTGGGTTTACATTTGCTTCAAGTTAAAAAAAAAATACTATACTAGAACAAAAAGAATCTTACTGAGTGATTGTTTTATTTCTAAATGCTTTTCTTTTAATTTCTAAATGTTTTGAATTTGTTCTTTAAAAAAGTATTTTCCTAGCATCTCTACTCCTTCTCTGACATTGGTCTAGGTGCTAAAGATTTAACCATAACTTTTCCAGGTATGACCCCATGTAAATTTATTGCCCAGAAGGCCTACATTAAGAAATATATTCAGATAGTTGACTTAAATTGTAATTAAGGGACACAGACACAGAGTACTATGCAAATGTGAAACAGAGAGGGAAAGCCTTTCTGGGCAGGAAGGTTCCCAGAAGACGACAGTGAAGCAGAAGGCTAAACAGTGTGTTGGGAAAGAGCTGAGATCTGCAAAGGCCTGCAGCTGAAGGAGCTCACCTTTGAGCAGCTGACAGGCCACCTATTGGGGAAAGAAGAGCCTCACATACTGTTCCTGGTACCTGCTTAAAGACAGGGAGTCTTTA
The DNA here is from genome assembly GCF_000260255.1 of Octodon degus. Classification (NCBI taxonomy): domain Eukaryota; kingdom Metazoa; phylum Chordata; class Mammalia; order Rodentia; family Octodontidae; genus Octodon; species Octodon degus. Next base: position 4,811,720 of record NW_004524704.1, read on the forward strand.
CAAGCACAGCACTCAAGGGAGTCAAGTTTGAGAGGGAAATGATCAGATTTGCAGGGTAATTCAGGTCCTAGTTGCAAGGAATGGGGTGTCTGACTCTGCAATTGCATGCACTCTAAGGATGGATAAAGCTCTATAGACTGCCATGAGTGCAAGAGAATAGATCTTTAGGAATAATACAGGTGTGCCTTCCTTGCATCTAACTTTTGTATAGTTTCCAGGAAGACATTTTGGTGAATCCAACACACATAGTGACACAACAAAGGCCACTACAGGTAGTTATTGAGCTAGACTTACTGGTTTCACATTCAAGCCCTTGTTCCTACCTCAAGCAAATGACTTCATCTTATGGAGGTTCATTTATCAAACACTTATAAAACATATATAAAATATAGGACAACAATACTTCCAATCTTATCAGGATCAAATGAGTAACTACCTGTGAAGCGTTATACATTAAACAGTCTATGGCACAAAAAAGGATCCAGTAAGAGTGTATATACTACTAGTAATAAATAGCTAATGTTATTTTCATAGAGTAGATTGAATATGGATACTAAATTTGTTCTGGATCTTATGCTTTTTACTTATTATGCTCAACATAACTCAATGGGTAGACCTTCCATTCCATGTTACAGTGAGCAAAGCATTTTCTGTAATAAAATGTTAATCACATTAATAACTTTATAGTTTAAGTTATGAGTTTTATTATAGATTAGACACACATCCTACCAAAATTACTTTTCTTTTTTTTTAAATTACTTTTAATGATAATTCTAAATTGCATTTAAGAATGAATAAAGCATTACTGCTAAACTTTTAAAGCGTCAAGGACATGCTTGCCAAAAAAGTGGCCTAACTTTCATTAAAGGTTTTCACTAATGCACATTTTAACATGTACACAAAACAGAGCTACTAAAACATTGATTACTACAGATTGATATTGCTTACAAAAAATGAAATAGAAGAAATATCCTTAATATATTTTTGCTTATGCTTTAATGAATAGCCCTTGGTTTGAATAGGTTAAATCTGAATGTGTTTCTCTCCTACTTAGATCAAAAATTATTGAATACTAAAAGGATAAACTTCTGCTTCAATTAGACCTATCATGTACTTCTTAACATACAATGAGGTCAGTTTCTTCAGAATTAGGATTCCTTTCAAGTTTTATTTTTATAATTACCAGAAAGGAAGGCTGAGTACAATCATACTATTTAAATTTTCTTTTTCCTGAGTTAAACTGTACACATTTTAACTTGGCTATATTTGGACCCTTTTTTTGGTCTCCATTTTGTTCTTCTACCTGTGGTGGCAAACCTGAGACACGCATGTGGCAGCAGGCTGAGAGTAGCATTGGAGGCTTTAAAACACTGGCCATCTCTGCTCTTTTCAAATATTGTGTATAGTGTTTGCTGATGTCTTTGTCCACCTGATGAGCCACGTCTGTGTCATTTGTGTCAGCTGCCAGTTGGAGCTTTTAGGTAGGAATTTATCCCCTAAATTATGGAGTCCTGGCCCTCCAGGATTCTTGACATTTCATGTCAGGACACAAAACATTCTAGCAAATTTTCTGCATATACTCTTTCTTGACCTGTGTGTGAAAGGCTCTGTTCTCACACTTCATGCCTGTTATCAGGCCTGGATATATTTTACTTACATACACTCACTTTTTAGAAACATTTTTAGAAGAAAAAAGAAGTGAAATGCTTTGACAAAACCTGCATATGGAAAAAAAAATGTGATAGCAAATGCATTCTAAGGTGAAAAGACGGTGCTTTACCTTGACATTATAATACAAATAACTTCTTGACCTCAGATGGAGTGCTTTGAGTTACTTGTATTTAATTCTAGCAGAAAACAAACCATCATTCTTTGAGATGGGGCAGGTGGCAGACAACTTGAAAATGACAAGTATTTCTCCCTTAGGCAATGTGTGTTGAAAACCACTATCCTGCTAATATTCAAGGATGAAAATGTAGTACTGTCTGCTAAAGCACAATCCAATGAATGCTTTCTAAAGCCAGGGTCATGAAGAAAGTGTTTTCTTTGCCCAAGAGAGGCTATAGAGCACTCACAAAAGCTCCTCCATGGAGCCCTTAGTGAAAGGTCATGCCAGTTAAAGAAATAATATGCTGCCTGAGACATTTAGGTTCTTAGCCATGTCCAGAGAAATCTGAATGAGGAAAAAAGCAGCTGTCTCATGAACCAGTTTTGAAAGTGGTCTCAGATCCTGACTCTCAGAACCCATCACAGAGCAGCGGCTCCTTGATTGTCAGACCCAGGCACCTTTGTATCACATCACCAGACAGGCACAGTGCCCACAATTACAACATATCTTACAGGAAACTGGGGGTCCTGTTGTCCAATTATGTTGCCAGGGCTACCCAGAACATTGGGGCCAGTGATGGGACTCAGACCCCATGTTATCAAGTCTCATTGCAGAGAGACTCCTCCTGCATTCCGGGAATCCATCCGGAAAATGGGTGCTGCTCAAAACGGCTCAGCTCCCTCCCTTTGCCTCATAGTCACTAAGGGATTATAAATGTAACTTCTTTCAAATGAAACTGGGACAAGTTATTATTTGCAGTAAAATAGCTGTATGTCCATTACTCTAAATAAATTATAACTATATATTTGAGCAGTAACCTTTTCTATCCCTGATTCGGCTCGTACTCCAGTTTTTATTAAGTTGTTTGCCATTTACTATTGGCTATTGTTGTCATGTTGTAGTGTGAGTTAGTGAGTACACTGATACTAGAAAAGGCCCAATTATCTCTCTCATATAGATAAATTGCTGGAGAGAGAATTAAAGAATATTAGTTAAACTTAAGTCCCTGTTTCTATTGCCCTGGTGGAAAAGCTTGACGGAATCATTTTGATATTAAATTGTTTTATAAGAAATCAGTAATAGTACAGATATATACATAAACAACTATAGTATAAACTTAGACATTTAATATAGAGCTTGGTTTATAACAATTATTATTCATCTTACGAAAACAAAAGCCAAGTCTATAATATATTCAAATTTTGAGATCATCACAAGAGTATGATCCAAAAAAGGAGAATAAAATTTAATTAAAATGATTGTATTCATAGAATATTTTAATGACCAGATAAGAAAAATCTAGTCCTTTATGATAATATTTTAATTCCCAGCCAGTGTCCTGATTGAAGGCTTATAAAGAAACAGATCAGTCTACCGGTAGCTTTGAGAATACAAAAGGTTCTATGAAAAATGACCAAAACAGTAGTAACACAGTAGTGTATTTGGCACTGGATGGTGAAATTTAGCCCTGTATGTCATCAACATACCTCCATATCTCAGACCACTCTCAGGGTACCTTATGCTGTCTAGAAGTCTGTTATGTCCATGTGTCCCAGGTGCATTTCATCTTCTCTGTGAACAGATCAACTAGTTTGTCATTAACCTACTTCAGTCCCAAATGTTGGTGATTCAACCCTTTGTCTACTATTTGATGGAAATAAAGTATCTGTTTAGACTCAGAAGAAATCAGTTGTATTGTTTTGGATAGGATGATAGTGGCTCCCAGACAATGGTGTGTGTGTGTATGTGTGTGTGTGTGTGTGTGTGCACGAGCGCGCATGTGTTTTCATCTCTTATAGTCTGTAGAAGACTGCCTCCTCTTTCATATATGATATGTTGTTATTCATTCATTATTTGTGTACTGAAGAGGATGTTAAACTCTTCTGAGATCAAGATACTCTGTGGTTAGAAAGAATTTATTTCCTTTTTCCTTTAGATTGTTCTGATAACCCTTATAACATAAGAGCCACATGAGACACTTGGGGCCTGATAGAGGTCTTCCAAGGACAGTTCTTATGGCTAATGTGAAAGTGTCAGGTTTTAATGTCTGTGATTGCTACTTGTCATTGTCCCCAAGTGATACACTAGCATCCCAGAGTATCACGTTTCTCACCTCTGTGTTTGGGGACATGTTTATGCAACAGTAATGTCGTCAGGGACTGCTAGGAAGGAGAATGGGCCTTGCTCCTTTGCTCCCAGCTGCCTCATCCTGGTGGGAGATGACAGGTTGGTGTTTCTCCCATTGACCTGGGTGAGGGTGAGCCTCATGGGTATGTGGACTGCGCAGGTAGCCCCGACAGCCCATCCTCAGAACAGGGTATGCTTAATGCTCTACTATCACCATTTTGAAAGTCTTAATAATTTATACCCAGGAGACTTTGCAATCCCATTTTCCGCTGAGCACTTCAGCTTGCTTTGTTGGCCCTGTAAGTAACTTCTAACTCTTCTTGGCTACGTGGATCTGCCCTTGGCCTCCAATTCTATTCTGTCAACACAGGCAATCTGCTTTTAAATCAAAGAAGTAAGCAAATAATAACCTGTTTAAACTGCATGTTTTAAAAATTAACTTTAAAAAAGTGTTCTTTATGGAAGGATTTAACTTATTGAGTTTTATAATAAACTAAGAAGAATAAGCAAATTAATCATACAATACTATCTGTGATGTGTTTCTTGTTTGTATTCATTGTAAAATTAGTTGTGTTGATTTGTGTTCTAAGTAAAACAAGACAGTCCACAGACTACTTGGGTTTTATTTCTTTAAAGTGTCGTTTTGGAAGAATACAATGTATATGTGTTTTCTTATTCTTGTCTTGAATAATGTACTGATTTTTTTTTTGTCAAATACTGGGAAATGTAGCTTAATGTCACAGGAACCAAGCCCTTAGCATTATGGGTAAGTTCAGCTACTGACAAGTTCAGGGTTTCCCTCAGTCTGCAAGAGTGGATCTGTCAGCACGCACGATTCCATCACTGAGGCACGGAACACAGTTTTCACTGCTTGGGTCCCACCCAGTATGCTGAGCTCTAACTGCTTTTGCTGGGTTTCTTTTGTGATTTCTGGGTAAATGGGATTTTTCTTTCTTTTAAGTCCCTGGGGAATGGATGAATGTTTGCTCACTGGCTTTTAAAGCTTGGCCCCAAAACTTTTCTCTTTATATATTTTGAAGGAAAAAAATTCAAAGGGCCGGTGTTTCTTTGTTCTCATCCAAGCCCACAATTAGCTGAAGTTCCTTCTGTGTAGCTAGGAGGAGGAGGAGGAAGGGGCGCCCAACAGACCTTTTACTGCCTATGAGAAAGCAATCAGGCAATTCCTTTGTCCTTTCTGTCAGGGAAGGCTGCCTCCCTAATTGTACTGCTGTGGGGAAGCACGCGCCTTTGGGAGCATTATCTGATCCCTACAGGACCGTCAGGAGTGCTTTGTATACTGACCCTTGGCTTGAACACAAATATCTTTTCAGTCCCCTTTGCAAGCTGTTGCCTCAGGCTTGGATACCTGAGAGCTTTAGTTCACCCAGGGGTGTGGACACATTTGTACCAACCTCAGCCTTAAGGTTTTCTTTTCTTTTCCTTCCTTGTTTTACTTGCAATTTTGTTCCACCTGTGGGGACCCAGAAGACGGAGGATGGAGATGGCTAGGATCTATAGAAGTTGGAGGGGAGAGAGAACGCGAAGAGCAGCTGCTCTTGTCAGCACGGGGATAAGCGTAAAGAGATTAATAGTTATTTGCAGAGCAAATGGGGAGGTGGCACTCAGCAGTGGAATGCGAATGTATGAGTGCGATGGAATGGGCGTGCGACTGTTAACATTTAGACAGAGGCTCTCTGGACTGAGTGGAATGGCCCAGTCCATGTCTCCTTTCCAAATGAAAGAATGAGTGTTGAATAAAAGAATCTCATTGTTCTTGAAGTTTAAAACAGAAAGAGATGTTGAGGCCCCTCTTCCTTTGGGCTTTGGTTCTTCACGGTTTGCCTGAGTCTCGGTTGCTCAGTTACATTTCAATTGAAGCCTCTTCATTTCCTTCATAAAATATAGAGCTCTTTTTGGGTATTTAAGTTAAAAAAAGATGCCCGTGCTGTCTTTCTTAGGTTAAATTAAAGCAGGCAGGCAGGCAGGCAGGCAGGAAGAAAGAAAGGAAGGAAGGAAGGAAGGAAGGAAGGAAGGAAGGAAGGAAGGAAGGAAGGAAGGAAGGAAGGAAGAAAAGAAAGAGAAAGAAAAAAAAGAAAGAAATTTTCCATATTTCAGAAGGTTTCCCAAAGGGAAAACTGAGCCACAGTGGATTACACCTTCTGGAAAGGTGTTTGCTTCAGGGTTAAGAGCTACCTGAGGCTACCTCAGCTGACCAACCTGCTGGTGTGGTTGCCCGGATGGAGCCCTGGACTTAGAACCAAAAGATTGAATTTCAAAGTGTGTACTCCATTTATTAGCAAGGGTTTGGACAACTTGCTTCCTTTCTCCAGTAGTAAAACAGAAAAATTGTTTTTTAGGTAAAATGGGAAGACACAACTCGTTATTTCCATGAACATTTTATGAAAATAAAATGAGTACTTATTCTGTGCCCAGATCCACTGACACAGAGGACATGAAATCGTCTGTCAAATGGGGCTGCATGAACTAATGTACTTTTGAAATGCATCAGACACAGAATTTTATTTACAATAAGATATTTCATCTGTTTACACATATTCTACTGTAGGAAAAAAATTAATCATGAGAAAGAAAATGACAGAGCAATTTCAAAGAAAAAGCAATTTGGCTAATAGACTGCCATGTTATCTTTTAAATATATAATTGAGGCTGGCAGTGTTGGCGTGTGACTGACTCCAACTACTGAAGAGGCTGAGGCAGGAGGATTAGTGAAGCTCGGGAATTCTGTACTAGCTTAGGCAGCACAAGACCCGCCCTCAGTCATTCAGTGTTGTCTGGCTCACACAGCAACCCATTCCCCTCCAGTCTTTATAGAACTAGTCCCTGGGATGGCACTGCTGGGATTGCGGCACTAAGTGTAGAATTATAAGATTGAGAAGAATCATGATGAACAGTTTGTTTTTCCCAGGTACTCAACAATTTCATGTTTAACCCCCCCCCCTTTAATCTATCCAATGGCCTTTCTCTCTCTGCGTACTGTAACACAGCATTTTTGATTTCTGTTAATTCTTACTGAGCCACTACACAGAGCTTTTTGCCTTGTGTGTGCATAAGCCTGCACTCCACTTTCACACGCAATGATTCCAGTCAACAAAGCCTCTGAAAGTTGTGTGATCTGCGAAGGTCATCTCAAAGCCCTCCCTAGACTTCTCAAGGTCTTTCCAGGCACCACAATTTGCTGATTTCCCTTTGCGTCTGACGTGTTTCACACCTGGAGAACGCATGCACCAAAAGCTACCTATTTTGAAGCAATGGTCTGAGGGGTAAAGGACTCATATGGCATTTTCTGGGTGTCCTTGCAGCCACAGTACACAAACCTGGGGCTCCTGAACAGCATGGACCAGCAGATTCAGAACGGCTCTTCGTCCACCAGCCCGTACAACACAGACCACGCACAGAACAGCGTCACGGCGCCCTCGCCCTATGCGCAGCCGAGCTCCACCTTCGATGCCCTGTCACCGTCGCCTGCGATCCCCTCCAACACTGACTACCCGGGCCCACACAGCTTCGACGTGTCTTTCCAGCAATCCAGCACCGCCAAGTCAGCCACCTGGACGGTAAGGGCAAAGGCGCACGTGGCCCACGAGCCTCCCTTCCCACCAGCGCCCAGCTGTGTCTCTCCCTTCAGGGGTACAAACCCTTGGCTCTGCGATGGGAATTTTGCCCTTGAATAATTAACACCATACCAAGTCAGAGAGAAAATGCCATTGAAAAAGCAAAGCCCTGCCAAACCCGAGAAACAAATGGCTACCTACTAGCCAACCGACAGCAGTTTCATTCAGTGCGTTTCTGCCTGCTTCACGCTCCCCTGAGGTCATTTGCTTGGAATGTTTTCAGAAAAAAATAACACATAATGTCATAAGAAGTAACAGAATCACAAGAAATGTGACATGATAGGCAGGACTTATCAGTCTCTTATTTGTGAAGATGGCAATGTCAAATTTAAAAGTAATTTTTAAAAATTAAGATGAATTAAGGGAAGTAAAATTTCACTTACTAAATACTTGTATATCTATACCCCCAAATTCTATAATGTGAATCATAGCCTACGGAAATGTATAAGTTTATTAAATTTAGAAACATTTTTGTTCACTCATCCCCCAAACAAAAACTTTAGAACTACCTACCAGACTACCTACTGGAGCCTAAGTTAGTCAAAGGAGATTCGAATTTAAATTGTCAGGGAAAACGTCTTTGTCTATGTAAGTTTTCTAAAAGTGAAAAATTCTTTTAAAAACTGAAAAAAGACTCTTTCACAGTGATGATAACATAAATAAAACTCAAACATAAGCAGAAAGACCTACAAAGCTATTATTGCCTGTTTGGTCAAAGAATCTCAAAGACCAAAATGACATGTCTATTTATCAAATAATTTAATGTCTGCATGGGTTACAGAAATACTTTTAAATAACATTGTCCTATAGAAAATATAGTCAAAGAATTGTTCTTTTTCTTTCTTTCTTTTTTTTTTTTTTTTTGGTGGAACCAGGGATTGAACTCAGGCCTTTGCACTTGCCAGGGAAGCGCTTATTCCACTGAGCCATCTCCCCTGCCCCAGTCAAAGAATTGTTCTAACAGTTCTTTTCCTCTTTGATAGAAATAATTTTTGGAAATCACTTCTATATTTACGTATAGTATCTAGTTCATTATAATTTTTAATCCAGTTGCATGAATTTAATAAACTAGATTTTTAACAGTTATTTCTTTATAACTGTACATCTGTTCCTTCATTTTGATCTTATGTCTCGGTGATGAATAATGTTTATAACTCCTACTGTGATGATAAGAAAAAATGAAGAACTTGAAGATATTGAAGAGACAGCCTGAAACTTACACGGGCCTTTGTGTAGCTAGAGATATTTCTGATTCCTGCGTTCCCCCACTGGGTTGTACACTTTCTGTCTTTTTGGACATTTACATCAGAATATCTGAAAATTGTCTAAAAAGTTATTTTATTTTAGTATTTTCCTCTCATGGCTTGACAATTCTGTCATGGCCTGTCCATCATCCAACCACTAAGTATGAACACAAACTTCAAACTTTATGCTTCTCTTATGTGCTGCTTATGGGCTGCGCCATATTATTCAGTTTCATTTGTGTTTATCATCATGGATATGGATAACAGAGGTGAGTACCCTTAAGAGTTGATAGGCTTTCCACATCTGGCTCACTGATCTAATTAATATTTCCTGCAGCTCCACCAGAATAGCTGTTTCATAAGGGAGACATGTGTGTCTTACGACGTCATCACCATTGAACATTTACACTCACTTGGCTTCAAGACTAACTGTTACTTGTTTGTTGACTAAGTCAGCACTATGGTGAATGTCTGAGGCCGCTAAATGCATAATCACATCCCTTGCAAAATCATTTAAGGCCCGTGAGGATGCTGTTTGACTTAAAGCCAGCATCACATAAGCCTTCCTCCCTCACCCCTTCTTTCCTATCTCTTCATGCAGATACCTTAAAGTCTTTGATACAGATTTGGCACAACCCCAAACCACCTTCACTCAAAACTGTTCTCTGAGACATACGCTGTCTCTTGAAAAGATTTGGGTATTTCTAGCCAAATGGTAGATTAGAGAGAAGAGAACAGATTCTGCTTTATGCAGCACACTGGTGGAATTTCCTTACATATACCAGCAGTAAAATCAGTATCCTGAAAATAAATAAATAAATAAATACACCAGTACTTAGGTGATAGAAAAAAAAGAAAAAGTACTGGGTGAGAACAGAAACTTGGGATTATCATCCTGGGCATCTGTGAGACCTTAACAAAGTCATATCAGCTTCCCAGAATTCCGGATATGTCTCAGAGGAGAATGTACTAAAGGTGAGACGACAGTATTAATAAGTGCCAAACACCAACGGAAGGCATTAGCCCTAATCAAGCTCTTTGTCCCTCATGAGGGAGCATTGCTCAGTGGCTTTGTGGCTTCTGGATTTCTCTTCCATTGTCTCCTGTCTATGCTGTAGATTTGAAAGAAATAATAGTCACTTCCTATGGCATCTAATCACATGGCATCTAAGTTTGTACAAGCAGCCTTACTCTAGGCCCGATGGAGTTCTTCTACACGAGAGCCCCTGAGCCCTTATCTTAGCTGCTAAGATGATCTAATATGCTGTTATATTCCTAGTAATAGATGACTGTATCTTATACATAACAGCATCTAATTCTTAGATCTAATTTATATAAACTTATATTTATACATGAGCTTCACATTTTAAAAAGTGTCTTCTACTCTATCATAGTTGAGCCTAAAGACCAGGTCTGTTGTTCACTGTTTTATAAATAAAGAAACTGTAAGTGAAAGTTGCAAGGGTAATCACCAGTCAAGGAGAAAGAGAAGCCCAAGGCTCCTCATTCCGCTCCACCTTCTCCACCCTCCTGTCTAGACTGTCTCGTTTTTTCCTGATTGATGGATAATAAGGATGGCCTGATGCAGCAGGCTCTGTATATTGCGGAGTTGGCCTCTCCAGTCCCAACTGATGGAGGATGTTTTTTGTGCTGTACTATACAACACCTATTACAGGCATCTGCGATGAAAACAGTTTTTTCCAAGTAAAAGGTTCCAGTTTAGAAGTGCCTCCAAACTAGAAGCAGCAGAAGCAGCTGTCATTAAGAGGAAGGCCAGGCATATTGCAAAGCCTTTTGGTAATTCTTTGATAAAAATTGCCTTAGTACCATTTTATCACTTGTCAACCTTTCCTGCTGAGATTTTCTTTGTGTTTGTCTGGTTTTACTCTCAGAATCACTGTCAGGATATAACTAGCATAGTTGAAGAAGTATATACACTTTTCCTATGTTTTAAATAATGAATGTGACTGTGGTTTCAGTTCTATAAAAATACACTGTTTATTTCAAACGTTTTCCAACAAAATACAGTGAAGGGTGATGACATTTTTCTTCTGTATTCTCTATTTTATGCACACCCTGCTCCAAACAATACTCAAAATATGCTTCCAGACTCGCTTATTTCCACAATGTCATGGACACTAGTTATAGAGGCCCTAATTTAATATATTGTACTGCTGGTCTGGAATTCTTGCTGGAAGTCATCAGCCATAGGACAGTTGAAAGAATGGTAGTTTAGAGATGATAAGAAGCATATGCGGGGCCGGGGAGATGGCTCAGTAGGATAAGCGCTTGACTGGCAAGGATCTAAGTTCAATCCCTGGTTCCGCAACAAAAACAAAACAAAACAAAACAAAAAAACAAAAAAAAACAAAAAAAAAAAAAAAAGATGTAGCATACGTGTCGATTTCAGTTCTTAAATTTATGAACAGTGCATGGTCTTTGGCCCCACAGTTAGTCTCGCAGACCTTCCTTTCCTCACCTGCAGATGAGGATGTGGGTGCCTTCCTTCTCGTTGGGACTCCACAGCAAGCATAGTAAATCTCAGTGCTGGAGACATGTTGCTCCTGAGTGTGCACTCAGTTTGCATCTGAATCGCCTTGCTTCATGAGGTTTAGTTTAGTGGGGTGTTCCGTTTCACAACAGTCGGGATTTGAGAGGATATGCAGTAAAGTGCCTACCATTTTTTTTCCTTGGTGATTTTGGGCTCTTCATATGCATATTCCAGCCCCGACGGGCTACCTGCTTGCTTACCCTCCACCCAAGTAGATGGAGCAGATGCCACAGGATAACAGGCTTTCCTAAATGTGGACCTGCGGCTGGCTGCGCTGCATTCTGAGCCTGTCCAAGACTTGCAGGCACTCCTGGCCAGCACAGGGAGGGTCCTTTCCAGAGCCCCAAACCCGGCAACTTTAGACATTTCTTCTTCACTTCCAATTTGGTCCCTCTGTTAGGGTGATGACTTTTTGTATTCCTTGGATTAAATAAAGGATAGAAAATGGAAAAGTCTGCATATCTATTCGCAGTGACAAGCTAGAAGAAGCAACCTAAACATGCCAGTGGGGAACAAGTTCAATAAATTCCAATACACCCATATATAAAAATGTTATATGACCACTAAAATAACCATCTGTACTGATATGAAATGCTTTGGGAGGTTTCTGAGAGGAAAGTGTCACTACTTGCATATGGAGAGGACTTAATAAAGCCACTTCTGAGGCAGTGTATCCTATTTTCTGGACCCCAGTGACCTGCCTTGTTTTGGCCTCACTTACGTTTACTAGTTTGAGAACTGTTTTTGGCCTTGAGAGTCTTTTTGTGTGAGTATATTTGTTTGATTTGTTACCTAGGGCACCCAGCAATCTCTGGGTACACACACTGTGAAAGTCTTCAGGCAATTTTATTTATGCACAATGAATATGTGAATATTTCTTTTTAATTGTGCCTACGCAATGACGCTGCTCATGAATGGAAGATTCCTGTTTGCTATTTTGTGTCTCTCTTATTAGACTCCATAGTCTTCTATGATAAATACCCTAACCTAGGGCCCAGAACAATATTAGGCATACAGAAGGATCTTCATGCAGATTAAGGGAGATTTTTTTTCCTCACAGTTAAAGGAAATTGTTGTAGCTCTCAGCCGCATGTCTCCATTCTGACCCTGATTGTTAACTGTCCGTAACTTGGGTCCCTTCTGCCTCCACCCATGACTTAGAGAGAACATTCTTTTTGCCTTACTCAATCGGGCCAGCATCATGTCATGTTCAGAGCTTTGAAGAATCTGACTTGAGCAAGTGGAGAGATTAAGGAGGTGTCATTTGAAAAGGGAACAGCCAGTTCTCGGGACACTTCCATTGATCCTGGCATATCGGTCTCACTCTAGGTCCTGCAAGCTGGCTGGTTTTGGCTCCGCAGGCAGGCGGGCTGAGATTTGTGTCTGTGGCCCACCCTCCCTGTAATCAGGTTACCTGTAAAGTAAGACTTTCAGAAAAAGGCTGCCAGCTCTGCAGAAATCCAATGCAAGCTCACTCGTTGCATGGCCCTCTGGAATGTGGAGACTCTTAAGATCAGCCCATCAAAGGACACTATGTACAGACTACTTTTTCAATGATGAATGTGATTTATCAGCTTCCTTTCACTAAAGAAGTTCTTCTGGGTTGGAGATATAGTTCAGGTGTAGAGTGTAGGCTTCACATATGCAAGGACTTAAGTTTGATTCTTAGACCCCAAATCCCCAAGAAAAAAAAAATCTCCCCTCAAAGTTTGGGCTATAACTAGGGCTTGATCTAGTCTTACAGTTGAATGACTTATTGATCTCATAGAAAAAGACAGTAGAGAAATTTAATAAATTTGTTTTCACTTTTTGCTATAGATTTTTCTTCTCTTTCTTTTTTTATATTTTAGGGAACAGTTTTCAGGGTGTTCAGGGTCTTACTACTAGATGATACTCATAGTGATCCCCCTGTTTAGAGCCTCCCAAGAGCTGGGATTACAGGCATGCACCACCACGCCCAGTCTTAGTTGCCACAGATTTTTAATAAACCACCTGAGATACATAACAAAATACCTCCCTGTACTCTTCCCTTCATGGAAAGCGTAGTACTATTGGCTATATTAATATCTTACACAACCCATTTTTTTAAGTTTACAAGGTATTGGTGAAGTTTATCCTAAGTAAAGTGTTTGGTGATTCTTGGTGATGATTCGCATAACTTACCTGCAGGGACTGGGTTTATGCACTTGTCCCCGGTAAAGCACCATGTTGCTCTGTAGTCCAGAGAGAAATAAACTACCTGATATACTTGCTAGAATTTAGGTAGGTTGAGTCTAGGCTAATGTATTTGTGATAAACCATTTTCACACAATCTAATGTTTATCCCCTCTCACCCTAAGCTGAATTACTTTTTGACTGCACCATGAAGTTTCTTTGTAAAAGAAAAAGTTTGATATGTATTGTACGAGAATGGTATAAGAAGTACTGAGTCAACTGAAAAAAAATTAAAACTCAAATAAAGCTTGTAATGTTGTTTCTACTATCAAAAGAGTAAGAACAACACATTATTTTGCTTTTCTCATTTTATTCTTTTTTTCTTTCTTTCTTTCTTTCTTTCTTTCTTTCTTTCTTTCTTTCTTTCTTTTTTTTTTTTCTAGTTCAGCCTTGCCTGAGGGTGGGGCTGGCACAGAATATGGTGCCAGGGATCAAACTGTGGTCCCTTGTGCCTGCCTAAGCTTGCCTAGGGAGGAGCGTTAGACCACTGAGCTATCTTACCAGCCCCTCTGCTTGTTATTATTGCCTTTAGTACCATATCTCTCCCCACCTTCTCTCCCTCTGTTTTTTATTCACCACCACCTCCTCCTTCACCTATGTTTTCATCACCAAAAGTTAATTTGGTTTTGTAGATATTACCAGATACTTGGTGACTCTTTTTTTTAGCTCTTAGAGTGATGGACCTATATGGAAAAGATTGTGACATACTTCAGTCACCATGGACATCCCTGGGCTGGGGAGATGGCTCAGTAGAATAAGCACTTTCCTAGCAAGTGCAAGGGTCTGAGTTCTATCACTGGTTCCGAAAAAAAAAAAAAATCTAACCATGGACATACTCATTAAGGAACCAGGCCATCTTACACTTTGCATTCAATAAATCACTTTTACTAATAATTGCCACCTCAGAGGTATTAATCTCAAACACTCTTGGGGCACAAAAAGCAGTATTCCTGAGACAGTGACAAAGGGACCATGTCAAATGGAGCTTCCATGCACTTCCTATGAGGTCATTTGCTTTGTAGTCCAGTCTACTGTCATCGAGCAGTGTAGACCTAGCTTTCGAAGATTAAATTTTAAAGACTAACCAGAAAGTCGGATTTATGTGTAGTAGCTCTAGATCTTTAAATGATAGTAATCATTATTTTTAAAAGTTGTACAGGGGCCGGGGAGATAGCTCAATAGAATAAGCACCTGCCTGGCAAGCACAAGGTCCTGAGTTCAATTGCCGGCACCACCAAAATAAATAGATAAATAAATAAATAAATAAATAAATAAATAAATAAAGGTTGTACAACACTAGTGGCCAAACAAAATATAAGGCAGACTTTATCCAACTCCACACAATGTGTTAACTGTGCTACATAAGACTATGTAAAGTTTAAATAATATAACTGCAAGCTACAGCAAGTATTTATGGGAAGGTTTACATAGCTCCGTGTCCCTTTCAAAAGAAATTTGTATAAATCCCTTGCTACATTTAACTAAGCAATACATAATCAGAGTATTTTTTCAATTTGTTTTCTTAAACTAAATGTTCTTCCTATCTTTTTATTCCTTTAAAATTTTGTTTTATAAAACAGTCCGATGGGCTGCAATGTGGTGTACTTAGTCTATAGTATTTTATTTGTTTTCTGTTCCTTTTATTTGATAATTTATGGAACTCTGTAATTTTCTAAATTTGATTAAAGCTGTAATTAGAAAAAGGCAGTGAGATTTAAAGTGCCTCAAATTAGTTTTATCAGCATACAAGCTAATGTTTTATTTTTAATGAGCATAAAACACACCTAAAACTTGTCAGATAAACAAGGAATAATGGCATGAGAATTTTTAATGACTGGAGAAAACTGTTGTGTGACATTGAGGTCAACAAATCCCTTGCAATGAATGTGTACTTAGGTTAACCCAGAGTGATGTGTGTCATTCATTTATTGTGGGGTTGTCCATCCTGGGGCATTCCCACTTAGGGTTTGCACCTCCACTGTTTGCATAGACCGAAATGAGCCATTTCCATAATGTGACCAAGACTGTGCCAGAATTCTCACCCTCTTTGATGTAGGGCAGATGCACATTTCTCATGAAAGACATTTAGCAATCAACTGTCATTCCACGAGGAAAGCAACTACATATATAATAAAGTCTCATGATTTTTATATCATCAGCAATTTGCATATTTATTCAAATCACTGTAACTACAAGGACACAGCTTTTCTTCCCAACACCTTGCAGTCCTGAATAAAAGAAGAATTTACTGTAGACCATGAAGGTATGTGTTCACTCTTTGAAGCCTTGCAGGTGTGATGTAGGCACAATAGTTTCTAGAACCAGGGGTCCTATAATTAGGCATACAGAGGCCTAAAGATAGTGATCTTAGTAGGTGTTTCTCCCATGGGTTTTAACAGGGTCTTTGACTTTGTCATTTCACCCCACTGAGACATGAAAGAAAATTTGTAGTGTCTATAGATCCCATGCTAGTTCTAATTTATTGGAGACAAATTAGGGCAGGGTTCTTAGTTTCAAATAGAATATACCATCTCAGATTAATCTGAAGCCAATAATGAAGACATACGTGAAAAACTTATAGCAACTTTAAAAAAATTACAACCTTGTCACTGCATCTGATATATGGGCAAATGGGGAGACTGATTTCTATATGTTGTTTTATACAATGATGAATTTTCAGGCTCATCAACCAAACAGGAATGTATTCCTGGGTTAATTTTTATATATTTATTCATTTAGTTTTTAGTTTTGTTCTTACAGTGTTCAGTAGGTATCATCTGCATTAGATCTTGTAAAAAATATAATGACTGAGGTAAAGAGATGATTTCAAAAGACTTTTTCTTTGAATGTGTTCCAAGTTCTATTAAATAAGAAAAACAATGATTACGTAAAAGTTCTCTTTGGATTTGAGAAGCCGTCAGGCAAGTCATGAGGGAGTGGGGCTCATTAAGCAGAACTCAGCCTCCGAAGGACCACTTTGGGGTCCTAAGAAGTGACAGGAGCTGGAGCAGGTGGTTCCATCTTTGCCTAGCTGTTAAATGGGTGTTATAGCACTTTCTGAGTAGGATGGTTCTGAGGCTTAAAGGTGATGACATGCTCTTAGTGCCAGAGCTTTGAATCTCTGCTAACATAATGTGTTATTATCGCATCCTGGGGCTTTGCTGCTTAGATTTTTCTTTTTGAAAACTTCATTTTATGCAAGTTTACAATTTAAGCAGTTCGTGAAGTTTTCCATTTTATTCAAGGACAGGACGTCAAACAATGTATAAGCCCTGAGTCATCAATACAGGATTTTAAAACATAAATAGATAAATTAAATTACACACATATATATATATATATATATATATATATATATATATATATATATATATATATACATATATATGTTTATCACTTTTGAATGCAAAGTAGTTTATTCTTAAAACATAACAATTGGATCCTGCATCTCTTAGTCAGTGGCCATGTCTTAGTTTCTTAAAGTTTTTCTGGTACCATTTCAGCAGAGCTCATAAAAAAGTTATAAAATTTAATCATTTTATTGTTAATGAAAAGAAAAATGTACTCTTATTTTATTAGACTTAAAAAATGAATATGGATATTCATATACATATAAACATATTATCCTAGTTGAGTAATAGTGGAATTAATTTATGATAATTATAATTGATAATATGAGCTGGAAAGATATTCCTTCTATCTCCTCCAATACTTCCTTTGTCCTCCTACCTTGTATGTTAATTTAAGATATTCATGTTTGTAAATATACACAGACTTAACATAAATTGCTTCTACCCATTTTTTTTGTATTCTTGGAAAAGAACAACAGCATTTTCCAATTGGAACATTGTTATAATTATGAATTACATATCTGGTCAAGAAATTGTTATCAAATAAATTATACATAAAGTTAATTATATGTCCTAAACAAGCAAAGCTGTTACTACTCTAAGTAACTACAGTCATTTCAAATAACAGGAAGATTGGCATAGTCCCATACTGTTTGCTTGAGTAGTTTATTTGCCTTCACACACATGTTAAGTACATGTAAAACAAAATTATTAGAATTTTTATAGATTTAACTTATTTAAGTTGATCATTCCTATAATAAATGTCTTCATTAAAGGAAGACATTCAAATTTTGCCATCCCAGAATTTGATACATTTAGTACAGAATGTTTGCAAAGGCCTTTTTTCTCCATATTTTATATAAAAATTTAAGGTTGATATTTAGATATGGTATTCCTGTTGGTAGAAATGACACTCAGAATTTTCCACAGTGTGGACCATTGTCTAAGAAGCTGAGTCAGTTCTGTGGTGGTGTAACTAAGGATTTTACTTATAAGAAAACTTCAGTTGTGTTGTGTAGAATGTGAAGATGTGGCTTCATGTTTCTCATCAGACATTCATTCCTCAGATCAGAGTGACCCCAAGGAGGAAGTCCACAGAGGCAGCAGCTAGAGAAAGGCTTAGAGCAGCTGTGGGAGGTTTCTAGTCTGTTTCCTTGGTGATAGAAGTGAAATTCAAGGACCCAGTTTATGTGTTGGTCTGAGAGCTTGCCTTTGCACTGCATTTATTAGAGTTTATCAGCTCCGTTTACTCTTTTAACCTTTCTGTGAGAAACCATGAAATGAGCAGATCCTGGTGATTCTGTTTCACTGAAACGTGCCACAGCAACAGCAAAGTGAAGGCGTATACTCAGGGTCTCCTTTTTCTTAGGCTGTCTCTAGCTTCTACTTTCAAGAAATTCTCTTCCTGTCCCCCATAGCTAGGGTTACGGCACCCAGCCATTCTTTCCTTAGCAGCTCTGTAGAACCTGGATTGCCCTTCCACTAACTCAGAAGACAGTTTTACAGAGCTTAGATTGTTGGACTCTCACCTTCACAGTATTCGCCTTTGGGAGATCTGTGTGACTACAGTAATTTCTACCTCCTAGAGACAGTGGCTATCCAGGTAAGAAAGAGCTAACCAAGGTGTTGTCATCTTCTCCCACAGGTCACTGTAAAGGACAACTAGGTTTACCATGTAGAGGATGATTTGAGACAAAGTCAGTTACAAAAGTGGGGAATCAGAATCACATATTTTCACTATACTACAAACAATAAGAGAGGTTGTAACCTCCTGAGGCTTGCTTATAAGCAGTTCCAAGCTAACAGATTTTTTTCCTTTAAATGGTTTGGAAATCTATTTTGAAGTTGTCACTTGAGCATATGGTTTCAGGGCATAGAGTAACTGCTAATTTATTGCTTTTTTAATTTGCTTGACATTGGAATTTATGCTTCAGAAACAGAAAATAGAATGCTTTGAATGTTTTCCTTCTTCTACATTCCTCATTTGAAATAAAAATGCTCTCTGATAAATTATAAAGAGGTATCATAAAACATATATCATCCTAGTAAAATACAGTATAGAAAAGTCTTAACGGTGCATCTTTTTGGTTATCTTTTAAGAGGAAAGGGTGATAATAGTACTGTATCTGGCACTTTCTTTCTTTCTTTTTTAAAGCAAGGACTTTGACTCTTTTACTAAAGAATGGCCAGGTGGTGCAAAGGACAAAACTCAGCTGTGCGGTACAGTTGGCTAGCGTTGGATACTCCTTCCATATGACCTCAGATGAGACCCTGCAACCTTATCAGGAGAATTTCATATAAGGTATACAAAGTGATCAAAGTCACTTCTCATAAACAGCTGATTTCTTTTAGGATGGATCATATACTCAGAAATAGAATTTAAATAAGACCCACCTTCCTCACAGATATGTAGTGAGGCATAGGAGGAGATCAACTCCATGGAGTAGCCCTAGCATCTGGTGGCAAGTCTTCTACTAGGTGGTGACAACAAATGACACAATTGCACTTTAAGATTTTCACTCCAATTAGGAGCAATGGCCTGTGGAGCCAGCGTCTACGGTGCTCATCCGGAGCATGTGATCTTTAGGATCCATATAAGACAATAAATTATGTTTCTGTGAAAGTTATCTTAATTTTGCATTTCAATATTAATATATTTAAATATATCCCCCCCTTCATTGAAGAAAAAGTCTTTGAAACCAAAATTCTGGGAAGACAAATAATATTTATCTTGTGGCTTGAGTTGCACCCAACCGAACAGCTACATATGCTTCTGATATTCAAGTGCTTTCAACAATTGTTTAAGAAGCACAATTTTGAGATAGGTGGTATTTTCCTAGGAGAAAACACTGGGGTAGGGGTGTTCACTTATAGCCTCAACCCAAAAAGGACTAGGACTAAAGGATAAGGAATTGTGATGTTGTGTCAAAATTGTGGTGTTGTGTCTCAGTTGCACACCATTCCCTCTTTATTGTCAGCTTTCCTGAAACAAGCCACAATTTTTACTTATTTAATGCACCCATGGAAAACGATTGCCATGTAAAGGCAGATGTCCCAGCAAGATGGACTTCTGATAAAAATAAAGACTCGTCATTGGCTACTTGCTGCTGATCATTGCTTTGCTGTCCCCTGCCTGCCTGCCATGGACTGTTTCTCCTCTACAACGTTCCTCTGTCATGCCATCTAGCCTTGGGGCCTGCAGACTATGGACAGAAACTTCTACAAACTCTTACCTGAAATAAACCTTTCTTCTTTTTTTTAAAAAAAAGAAAAGAAAAGAAAAAAGAATCAGCCAAACTGTCTCAGGTGCAAACCACTACTTCCAGGGGCCACAAGCTCTAAATGTGAGCAGGGCTGCAAAAATAGTAACTGGTGGTTCAGATAGGAGCTGAGTCAATTGGGCTCTGGTGTTCCATATCTATGTAAACTCAGTGCATCTGAGAAAGAAGTCTTCAACAATAACTGAACTGCTTTGTGCCATAAGATTAGTTCAATGCGGGAGAAGAGAGGCTTCCTGGGCAGGCAGAGAAGCAGAGAGCCGAGGTAGCTCATCTTACTGAACACCTATGTTACTAAGTAGCGGGCTGCCATTCCCTGGCTCAGACTTTTGTGGATTGCTGTATCTCTCCAATGTCTCTGTTTTCTCACCTTTAAAATGAGGATAATGATGCCTGCCCTCCAGGCCTGTTTTGAGGATCAAATGACATAGTGAGGTGAAAGTAGTTTGCGAACTAGGAAGTCTGTCCACCTGCAGAGAGCTGCAGCATCCCATTAGCCTACAGGGTCTCGTCCTGCAGGGTGAGTCCCATGGCCTCATATCCAGGGTCTCAGCTGAAGGCAGGGTTTGAATGGGGTGATTCTTATCCACCCTGTTTCAAACTTCACACCCACCTTCAGTAATAAGAACTGCAAATATATTAGCAGTTGCCAACAACATACTCAACCTTTCTGTCTTTTCTCTTGCCCCCAGGAGAAACCCAAGTAGTCTAGAGAATAGAATGTATGCTTTCCAGTGGGACTGAATGGATTGGTGGGCTGTGAGAAATGAGAGCACTATGCAGGAATTTCTACCCAGAGCATGCTGTGGGTGTAGCTTCTCATCGGCTTTCCTAGAGATGTAGCTGTTGTCCATTGCCCTTGCCCTCACGATCCTTGACCACGGGTACACTGCTGACCATGCACAGGTGACAAGCCACAGCTACTGGGGCAGACTTCCCTCTTACAGCACCAGTGAGGGGAGAGATCTGCCAGAATTCTCACGACTGAATCATTTCTATGAGCTAATGTCACTTGCTTTATGAGTCAGTGCTGGGCCAGAACTGGGTTTTGTAGGTTAAAAAAAAATGAGGTTCCACATTAGACTCCCCTATTGTCATCTTCTTGGATGGGGGTGGCAAACTAGGCTGTCCTAGTGACATTTATCTACCTGATGTTTGGTTCCTTGGCTCCATCAAGATGGAGGGCAAGTAGAAGGGTTTCTCCAAGAATAAAACACTTAATAAAAGTAATAAAACACCTGTGATTTGTGTGTGTGTGTGTGTGTGTGTGTGTGTGTGTGTGTTGTTTTGCTTCAAGCAAAGTAGGCGAAATGATGTGCTTTGGAGATGAATGTTCTTGTCATAGGCAAGACAGAGCTTGTAGAAAAACATCTGCAGCCAACCCATTCTGCATGAGATAGGGCCAAGACTTGTTTGTGCTTTAATGCTTGTTCAAGCATGTCTGATTAAAAAAAAAATTTAATAAGTTTTAGAGAACTCCTCTAAAAATATTATTTCCTCCTGCAGCCCTAACCAAAAAGGCAAAGGAAGAAAAGAACAGGAAGTGGTGAAAAATCAATGTTAGTAGTTCTTTTCAGTATGACAATCACTGAAGCTTCCGTGGGACAATTCAGAGTTTTGTAGTTCACAAGCACGAATGTTTTCTTTTTCTTTAATACATGTTTTCATACAGTCTGGTCAACTGTAAGCACGGCACCTGGTGAGGACAAATGCTATCCTCTGGTTTGGAAAGTTCAGAACAATTCTGCCACCTAAATGAATCTGAGTTAATTAGATTTGGTTACTTTCTTGGAAAATATGTAAGTTCACATTCAGGAATTGAGTTACCCTTTCATTGGTGCATGATTAAATGTGATTTTTTTGGTTATCTAAATGTTAACAATGAGTCTCTGTTAGGAAGAGAGACTGCACATACATTTTATTTTTAACTATTTCTGGATTCCAAAAAACATAATTTTATTTGAGGGAAAATTTAATAAAAAAACTCCAATCTGAAAGAAATATGTTGCAATCTACATTTCAAATGAATTCCCCAATACAGAGAAAAACACATTATCAGTAAGCTTCAAGCACTAACAACTACGTGCAGAATTCTATAATTACATGATAAACATAGTCTTAAAACTTTTGCTGGAACTATTTTAAATATCTCTTCTGTGAAGCAAACTGGTAAGACCAAGCAGATACCGTAATGGCTGTCATAGGATTTGCCCAGCTGGTGTCTCGTACGTTGGGATCACAAGCGTGTTCACACATGTGCCAAGGCACCTTGTTGAAGCCTTGCGATTGCTAAGCCTTTGTTGAACAGCACCGTTAGTTTTAAAACATATTTCTTGGGCACCGGAAGTTATACTGTGAAGCAAGACAGATATGATTCCGACGTTTACTAGCTGGGTCATAAGGGAGCGACCTGTTTCCGCTAAGATCCAATTTCCTCCTCTGTCAGGAGGAGGTTGTCTCCCTTGAAGGTTATCAAGAGTTCAGTATGTGCAGCCCCTAGTTGAGAGTCTATTGCTGAGCAACCCCTTGATAAATCATGCTGGTTATTTTTAAGGCAAATACCGTAGGGTAATCCTATTGATAAGTAAGATAGCTTGCCTTTAAAGAGCTTAGTAAATCAGGGCACGCTGATAAACCTAGCTGTAATTTAGTGTGACAGGCGCTATAATCTGTCTGGAATGTTCCTTTACTCTCTCCTCCCTTTGTTTTGTGGGGCGACTCCTGCTCATCCATTTAAACCCACTGGAAGCGTTCACTGTAGCTATGGCTACCCCTTGCTATGCCCCTCCAGCACCACCACCTCAGGGGCAATGGCCGTATCTTTTCATCTCTCCCTCCTCAGTGCTGGCACACAGAGGGGATATCAACGGGTGTTTGTCAGATTGCATTTCTTGTCTGAAGGAAGTATGGTGAGTCAAAGAGTGAAAGCAGACTGATGCGACTGGCTTCACCATAGATTTGCTACTTTGTGCTGTGTTCTGAAGGATAGTTAGGATCTTGCAGTGGGGAGAAGAGAGGACTCCAGGGGGAGGCAGCAGAGTGAATAAAGGTTTCGGGACATGAGCATGCTGTGTAAGTCTAGGCAGAGAGAATGGTCTTATAAGCCCAGACCACGGAATGTGTGGAGGAAGGAGATAAAGCTGGAGAGAGGTCATGTAATGGAAAGGGCTTGGAACTGTTTGTAGAGGAGTTTGGCATTAGTCGTCTAAGCATGGGGAAAACAGCAGTGAAGGGTGATGTCATGTTCAGTGGGAAAGAGATAACTGGCTGCAGTTCAGAGGTGGGAAGGCTGAGGACAGGGAGGTGGACAGGGAGGGTGTTATAATAATTCAGCTCAGAGATAAAGGGGAGGGAGTAAAAGGAGGCTCCAGGGTAGATTTGTGTTATTTATTGCAGAAAGAGAGACACAGAGAGAGACAGAAAGACAGAAA
>NW_004524704.1:4835474-4913240 GCF_000260255.1 Octodon degus
ACAGAGACAGAGTCAGAAACAGAGACAGGGAGGCAGAGAGAGAAACAGAAACAGAGGCAGAGAGAGACAGAAAGACAGAGACAGAGAGACAGAGAGCCAGAAGCAGAGAAACAGACAGAGATAGAAAAAGAAACAGAGGGGGAGAGAGACAGAAACAAAGGCAGATACAGACAGGAAGACAGACAGAGATAGAGACAAACAGAAACACAGATACAGAGGCAGAGAGAGAGAGAGAGAGAGAGAGAGAGAGAGAGAGAGAGACAGAGACAGAGAGACAGAGAAAGAGAGACAGAGACACACAGAGACAGAGAGAAAGCAAGACAGAGACAGGCAGAGAGACACAGAGTGAGACAGCAAGAGAGACAAAAAGAGACAGAGGCAGACAGAGACAGAGACATGGAAAGACAGAGAGACAGAAACTGAGAGACAGAGGGGAGAGCCCTGACTGGATCTGTTCCCCTCAGTGAGATTCCTGTGACCTCTACAACTTTCGATTTCCTACATGTTTGTTTTACTGCTACTATGCACTTGGACTGCACCAATGGGTCAAATGATCTATTCAGGTGTTTTGGAATTTTGTTGTTGTTATTGTTGTTGCTACGTTTCCCTTTCTTTGTTCAGGATAAGTTTTGGCTAATGACCATACTGTTCTGTGTATGACAGAGCTGACCTGTAAATAGTTGGCCAAATAAGAGAATGCTTCATGATATCCATGACTCTGACATAGAAAAGCTTTGGGAGAAAGTTTGATTGATTGAACCAAGAAGAGACCTTGGCCAGGGAAGCCATGATTGGATGATGGCTTTGGCCAAGCAATTCTTTGAGACTGAGCTTCCCTTTTCTTATCTATTTAAGAAATGCATTGGTCTAATTCTTTGTCTTCTTCTTAAATCTTGCCCTAATAGAAATGAATGTTTGGTGGAAACAGTATCTCTAACAGTAGTTCACAAGAAATGAAAGTATCTTTCACTTCAATTTTGAGCAAAAAGAAACTGCAAATTGAAGCACACTAGTAAGTAGTGATACAGTTTTACAGTAGCTATAAAATTTTATTTGCCCTTTGACTCATGGTTTGACTTCCCTAGATTTCAGAAAACAGAACTATAAGCGTTATTTTTCCCTTTTGCTAACTAACAAAGATTATAAATTTATTACAAGTCTATTTATTATTAATAAGATACTTTTGTTTTTAGTGGTACCCAGAAAAAAGAATCAAAATTCTTGGCAGATACTCTATTGCTGATTCTAGATGTAGGCTTGACCAAGGGACAGCAATTTGCAAATCATTCACTTAGTCTTTTATTTATTGTTTAGTACGCGGGCTCATTACACAGCACAGAATCATAGTGATCCTCCTGTCTCAATCTCCCCAGCTCTGGGAATCCAGGCCTGTGCCACTGCATCCAATTTCAGTGGCTGGCACAGCTGGCATGCAATGGGGTACCAGGGATTGAACCCAGGTCCTTGTGCTTGCCAGGTAGGCACTTAGGCGGCTGAGCTATCTCCCTAGCCCCAAATCATTCAGTTAGGAATACAGGTGTCTGAAAAGAAGATTCAACAGAATGTTTCTTCCAACTTTAGTGCCTTGAATATGCTGTTTCTCAGAAATATACAACAGAGGGGCCAGGGAGATAGGTCAGTAGGATAAGTGCTTGCTTGGCAAGTGTGGGGTCCTGAGTTCAATCCCCAGTACTGAAAAAAGATAAAGAAATATACTACAGAAATTTCCCTACTGAACATTAAATATGACCAAGAACTATAAGCATAAAGTCTGAAACCTAGACTCATGCCAACAAATTAAGTTTCCATATTAATTCTTGCTTGGCTTCTTTTCCCCTAATTGTTTGACCCTGAAATTAGCAGAAGGAATGAAAGAGTTGGAGAGCAGTTCACACATAGCTATTGCTAAACAGTGTCTGGGAACGACTCTTTGAAAATTCTTTCATTTCACTTCTAGATTCTGACGAGTTCTATGCTACTCTCTGGTTTCTTCAAATGTTTGCCCTTTTAATTGCCAAACCAAAACAAGAATGCAATTTCTCTGAACTACAATGAATTTTTTTTTTCTCAAAAGTGTGTTTGTATTCATCTTACAGCCACACCTCTTTTGACATATATTGATCTCTGCTTTGTGATTTTGGAGTTATCAATACTAATTAAGCATCAGCTACACTGGCAGCCATCAGCCTTCCTTTTATGGATTCTGGAAAGAGGTTACAGGCCATTCATTAAGATAACAATTGGATGAGAGAAAGAGGATTTGATGAGAGATCATTAAACTCTGGTTTACAGGAAGATACTTGAGATCAGAACCGACTAGGAGAATTTCATCGGGACTGACACTAGGCCTCGGCAAATTGTAGGCAAGGTCTACCTTTGTAACAGTGCCTCACAGGTCCTAGTTCAAAGGATTGAAAACTCGTGGGTTTAAACAGCAAAACAGCAAAAAGCATCTACCCTTCAATTTGATTTACTATGTTTATTTCCATGTGGGTTTCATATCAAAGGTTAGGGAGAGAGTTCATTTTATAAAATTAAACATTGAAAATTGAATGTCAACACTCATTTCATTGGAGTGAAAACCTTCCACAATTGTGGAGTACAAATCCTCCTCATTTTTCATGCGATAGCAGCTTGAATCAGAGACCTTCGTGATGAACTTACTAATCTTAAAGGTATTTTTTTCCACTTGTTTTAACAAGTGTTACTTCTCTTTACATTGTGCATACACAATTTTGTTTTTGTTGCAACTCTTCTATTATGTCTGCCATAATAAAGTTGACAGTGTGTTTCTGTTGTCTGTCTAGAGGGGAAACTTCCAGCACTGGCTGCCAACTTCCAAACAAATGAAGACCCGTGGGGCTCAGAGTTGAGTCAGATGGGAACAGGCCTGAGCTACCTCTGACAAAAATGCAGCTCCTCCTAATACTGATACAGAGAATCTAATTGCTCCAATCTCTTGCTTGAAGTTCCTTGTGATTTGAGCTCTTTCTGTGCTTATAAAATATCTCCACTTTAGTTGATTATTTACATTTATTTTTCATCTGATTGACTGATTTAAATATCAATTTATAACTATAGAGGAAAAAAACAAGTAGGTAGAATGCTCCCTTATTTTCCTGGAGAATAGTTTCTTTGATTTTGTCTTAAATTATGGTTTTACTCATATACATATGTGTAGGCTGTTGCCCCTTCCATGGTGTCACTTGAGCTTCGCCCACTCAGAGTGTGGCATTATTGCCATCGTTTTCGTGTTGAAGATCAAGGTATGTGGAGGAAATGTCCATCTGGGTCTCCAGGCTGCTCTGTGGTGGGGTTAGAATTCTGCTTTCCTGACTATGCACTCATTTTACACTGGCAGCATGAATCTTTTTCCAGTCTCAACTGTCTGAGCCCGTCACCTCCTAATCTCATTTCTCTACAGCAGGAACACTATAATTAAAGAAGCGGCCCTTGGCTGATAAGTAGTAGGTTTTGATTTACAACACAGAGGGCTGGCATTATAATTTTTGGCCTAGAACTGGGTGTGCTATGAAAGATATCATGCTCTCATTACAGGAAAATAAATCTTCAGATGATGTGAGCATTCTAATTTCTTTTCCCCCATTGGGTTTTACTAAATGACTGGCTAATGTAAAACATGAAATTTATCTGAGTTTACTCTGCATAGGGCTTGATGGGCTACCCTACTCTGTATAGTTAACACCAGGCACTGGCAGATAGACAGCTTTTATAGACAATGTTCTAAGTGCACGGAGATAGCCCGGAGAAAGCTTTCTTCTGCATACAGTTCTCAAGTAAAATGGCTTCACTATATCTCAGCCGTAATAGGTCCGGTAGAGAGAGCTCATCAGCTAAAACCAGAAGTTTCAAGAATAGCATGTCAAGAAAGCACAGAATAAGGGTTCTTTGCTCCTTCCTTCAGTTTCTAATAAAATATAATATTTTGCTTAAATTTTGACCTTAAGCGGTACAGTGAGTTAGGGTTGTTATTTCAGTATCAGGAGTTGGCAACTGCTGACCAACTCTGAAATTAAGATGCTGGAGACAAAATGATAATTATCCTTTATTGAGTATCAAGCTAAGAACTGCATTAGGCACTACTTAGTGGCAACTAGTTTATAAAATAATTCTCCAAACTAGGTGATTAAATTTGTATTTTATAGATGCAGAGTTACCTTTCCAGGCTTAAAGTGACCTACCAAATAAATGCCGATGCTCTGTTTAAGTTTAGGAACGAACGAGCCTGTAATGAAGTTCTCTTCTAAAAATCCTGACTCTCACTATTTCATGCCTATTGCTATGTTATAGTTCCCATTTTTTTTTCCTGATCAAATTTAAACACATATTATTAGACAAATACAGGAAGGGCACAGCTGGGACTGGATCTTCCCTCCTTCCTTACTGATAAACAGTGAATAGGTTCAGAGTTACTAGGGAGACTCTTTCTTTGGTTCCTTTACTTTGCCCCGAAATCCTGGTTTTGAGAAGTCATATGCACTTCTTTTAATTCTGAGCCTGTGTTGTTCATTATTTAATTCCTTTTCTGTATGGGGCCACTATGGAAGACAAATTATACACGGTGGGTGGGAGAAGGAGTGACAACAGTGGTGACATCAGAGAGAAAATAGGGCAGAAAAGCAAGTGTAAATGCATACTTCAGACCATATGTAAGTTCCTATCTGCTATAAAAAAAACATCAGGCCTTTGGCTCGCAACTGCCTTTCCAATTTATGAGCATGTTTAGGGTTATGTAAGTGCAGTGCCTTAGAACAGCTCTGACTCCTCTCACCCAAAGAATCCAAAATACTTCGCAAACAATAACACTGAGAATTTCTCTCTAATAGAAGAGACTTTTTTTTAGTTTCCCATTTCATAGAGAGAGAGAGAGAAAAATAAACTCAAGGAGACTCACAGAGCTGTCTAGGCTAAGTAAAAATGTATCTAAGACTCAACTCAACTATAGCTCCAGCTTCCTGTCTCTTTAGAGGTAGACCACACTGAAACACTAATCTTACAAGTATGTCAAGGGTAGCAATTTTCTTTTTTTTTTTAAGAAGGAGGGGGAAAAAAACCACACAGGAGATATATTTGTGCAAAGGTGGCTTTTAAAACATTTGTTTTATTGACAATAATAATTATTTCCATAAGAAAATAGAAAAGTCAGATGCCGCCACTAGATTTCAGAGTAGAGCACCTTAACAATGAGAAAAGATCTTTCTTTTCTGCACTCTGCCACGCATCTTCCCATGACAAAAGCAGGAATCCAGGATGGAAAATATTTTAATGTGAAAAGGAGACAAGAAAGAAAAAGTTGTCAGCAAGCAGTTGTGCTCAAAATGTACGCAGATTTCAATTGTAAGCAAAAATAAGAAAACAAGAAGGCTTTCTTTTTTGGGGTGTGTGTGTGTGTGTGTGTGTGTGTGTGTGTGTGTGTGTGTGTACAAGCGAGCGCGCAAGCTCATGCTGCAGATAAAGCCCAGCTTGAAGGTTGGGAGACATGACGCTACTTGTAAGGTATGAAGGAGACAAGACCAGAGGCGCCGGCAAGCTTGACTACTGTGGAGTGCTCAGTTGAGACTTGTCTTTGCCCCATGGCCTGCAGCGTTTATGTAGAAACTGGGGACGCTTTTGCTCGCTCCAAAGCCTTACCTGATCAGACCTGCCCAGCTTGGAGTTGGGGAAAAAAAGTGTTTGAAGTAAACAGGAAAATTACTCACCTTAATGATGTATTTTACTGGCACTGACGGTGCTTTGATAGTCTGACAGATTTTTTTTTTTTAAGTTTGGGAAGAGAGAGTTGGGGGGGATTATTAGTGTACTGTTTGGAAAACACAGATTTTTAAGCTTCCCCTCTTACTAATAGGGGAGAAAATAGCCCTTGTACCATTTGTGTTCATGAGCTCACACCTCAAATTCTAAATCAGGAATTTTCCCCTAGGAGTTCTGACTCCGAATCGGCAAAAACCCAAGTTCATTTTTTTCCTTTGTGCTGCTTTTTGCAGCAATCTTGATACAGCTCTTTCCACAGAACAGATTGTTCTTTGGACTGGGATTGCGGGTGCTCAACTCGTAGGACATTTCATCTGCATATAGCGATGCAGTCAGCGAAGGGCCCCTCCTTTAATGGAAGTGTTGAGGGCCCGGTCCGGGCAAGCACAACCTTTTCTTCCCATAGGAAACACGACTTTTAAATCACTACACCTAAAATATTGATTGATGATTGTGCTTAACTAGAATCATGTGCATTTTGATATTGTCAAATCAATTAGGTGTTGATTTTACAACTGTCTCTCTCTTTTCTAGTACATTGTTGTAAGATGTGTAGTTTTCATCTCTGAGGACTGGCTGGGACATTTCTAAATGTTTTAATCCTTACTCGGATAGAGGTGGACGATCTGGTCACAGGGACAGAGCCCTGTGAGACTGAAATCCATGTTTTGAATCTGTCCCTAATTTACCATGACGGTGGTGAAGTTTAAGCTTGCATCCAGACTGGCATCCTTCAGGTTTAAATCTATAAGGTCTTAGTATTAAGTTTCTTCCACTTTCTAAAAAAAATCATTAGTATGTGTTAATATTATGTGATGATGGGATTTATTTGGGGAAATTTGATATTTTCAGATTCTGTGTAGTTTTTTTGACTACAACCTATAGAAGTTGATTGTACAGTATGAATGGGCATAAGTGGCTCATTATATTTGAGAAAAATTAAACCCCAAAAGCAAAAAACAAAAATCAAGGGAGAATAAATTATAGGTTATAAAGTCATTTGAAGTAAATAATCTCTGCCCACTCCCCTCTACCCTCAGTTGTCTAACTGGGAAGACCTTAAGCACATTTGTGGGGGGTCTGGATCCTAGCTGGAATGGAATCCAGTGGCCAGTACAATAAAATGAGGTGATAACGTGGCTGTGCCCTGCGTGTTCCAGCCTTCTGGTGTCTCAGCTGTAATTAGCATAATGACAGCTTTGCGGTGGATTCTTCTGCTGTCTGCTCAGCAGCTGCCTCCTTGCAGCTAGAGGGAGTCTGGGTTCTCACCATGAGAAGATCTGCAGAAGTAGGCCCAGAAGTCTGGGTGTCACTAGTTGTGTTTTACCATCCCTGAGTCTATCTTTGAAGCTAGTGCTCTGCATGACTATCCTTTGATTGACTGGATAGTGGTATGTGCATGGCATTTGCTCTTTGCAAAAGACTATTCTTGGTGTTAACTCCACTCATGAAAATGTGCATTTTGGTAGAAGAGACCATTTTATTTGATTACCTTAAAGCCACTCAAATACACACACGTGCGCAACTTGAGATGTCAGAGGACACCGATTTTGAGACGAGATGTTTCTTACATCAGTTGATATAAAATAGATAAGCGGCATAGATGTAATGTTGTGTGTTCTTAAGAATCAGTACCAATGAGTCTCAGCAGCTATCTTCTAGAACCACAACTTCCAGGTCATATTTCTGTGTTTGGTAGCATTGGAATATGTGTTGGATCTAGAGGTGAACAAGCCAAAGAAAATTTTTTTTTTCCTGGCGACTTTTAGAAATCATGGCAGTGATTAGACAAATCAGGTCACTGTTTCTCATCTCTAGAAACTGAGTCAGTCGCTTCCTGGAAACTTGTGATTTGGTGTTAGTAACTTCTTTTGTTTCTATTCTCATCATCCTGGTTTTATAGCAAGCCCTTCCATATACCTACTTTCTGTTCAACTCATGCCTTCAGTCCCATCACTGCTCCCAACTTGTCTTTTGCAGCACACAATTCAGACCAAAGGTCACCCATTGTCCATGGCTTGTGATTGACTGCGCAGTGACCTCTAAGCATGTCACACTCTGATTAGAGTGTTCCTTTTTAATCCAATCCAACACTACGAATGATAATCCCTTCCTGTTTGTAAAATGCCTTATAGTTTCCAAACACACATGATATATTCTTATGTTTAATCCATCCAACAAACCTGCCTCATTGGCAAGTATTATCCTCGCATCTGAAAAGAAGAGTTATGTAACTTTTCCTGAGATTGTGCATCAGTTTGTGGAATAAGGGACGTGAGCTTCGGCCTGTGTGAACAGTGTCCTTCCCAGTGTCCCTGGCTTCCAGATAAAGACTCTGCCTTGCAGCCACATGAAGTGCTTGTCAGTCACCGCAAGATGAGGTTTTATTTACCACCTCACGCTTGGGGTCTTGCTACTTCCTCTACTCTACGTTTTCTCCCACTGGTCCGTTGCTACCTAGGAAACTCTGTCCTGAAATAAGATTGGCAAATTACTTCCACTATTAAACTTAAATAACAGATTATGAGATTCATTAAACTTGATACTTTCCATACAAGTAATAAAAATTTAGGGACAAGTGTCACTAGATACAATTAAAAAAACTGAGGATGTCCAGTTAAATAAAATATCAGATAATGAAAAAAGTTTTGCACAAGTACATTTTATGCAGTATTTCCAATTATACTAAAACAATACTATTTTTGGAGTTAAAATTCAACTAGGTGTGCTGGCTTTTGTTTGGCAGCCCCTTTCCCTTCTCTTGTAGCAGATTTTAAAGCAGAAACAAATTTTTACGTCTATTACCATCTTGGGTTCATCATTCGTGAGCAGACAAAAAGGGGTCAGCAAGGAGGGGGACAGATGCTGAGCTACCCTGGTCCTGTCCACAGCATCGGGTCTCCATCTAGATGTCCCTTCTTTCGCCCTTCTCTTCCTCCCTGCTGCTTTCATTGTGAATTTTTTTGTCCTGTTTCTTTTCTCTCTTACCCTTCCTTATAAGGTTTCTTTTTTCCTCTTTGTGGAGCAATCTCACCGTATGGTCCAGGCAAGAGTTAAACTGTTGGGCTCAGGCTACTTTCCTAGTAGTGGGCACTGTCAGGATGCCCCACTGCACTCAGCTGAAAGCATCAAATTTGAGCATATGCATCTGCTCTTAACAGGCTTCCATTATTATTTTTTCTGGTGATTACTAATATATTTTGGAAAATACACTGTACTCTAACTCCATGGCATGCCCGACACAGTTATATTGTAGTATTTTCCCTGTTGGTGGTAATTATAACAGTAAGTTTATAAAGACTACAGAAAAAGTGAATAAGATAAAGCATGTGTCCATTTTAACTGAACTGTAAGGGAATAAAATTAGGCTAACCTTAGAGGAGGGATTGCAAAGTAGAGGACAGGATTTGTTTAAATCTTTCTCAGTCCTTACTTTCAGCTCACATAAATTTACAGAATAGTGCTTCTAATCACAATCATGGAGATAGATGTCTCAAAATTATTTCCGTTCTTAAGGATTTATTTTAAAAGGAGGAGAATGAAAGTTTAAAGAATTGGCTTAATGGTTTCATAGAACAAATCTGATCTAATTTATTAAGTTACACCTCTTTTTAGCACTATCTTAACAATAACCCTCAGATCTCAGGATTTCAGCATGCTGGCTTCCTGTACTTATCTGAAATAAAGAAACTCAACAATTCGTGTTATAAGTTGGTGTAGACTTGAAAGAAATCCATCTTGCTTTTGTTCATTGGGGAACTGGAAGACAGCTGTAGCTGAAGAAAAAAGTCATTTAGACTTTTCTTACCATTTAAAAGTTCACATTCATAACACACTAAAAAGCATCCAATATAATTTTATGTATATATATATATATATATATATATATATATATATATATGAGAGGTATGGTCTCTGTTTATGTTTTCAAATCCATTTGCTGTTCATTTCTCTCATCCTAAAATCCTATTATATTTACACCTGGGCATCTACTTCTCTGAGGGAAAAAAAGGAAGGATATAAAATATCAGAGTAATAATGATTCTCAGCCATTATTGTTGGTCCTCTTTCATGCAAGGCTTTAAAGCTCTTTGATAGTCTGAGTTGGTTCTTGTCAGGACTGTGCAGGATTAGTGATTATGTACTGTTAGTAGAAACGCAAAATGAAACCTGCACATCCTCCCACTGTAGGGAAAGAATAAGGAAACACGAAATATTAGAATGGGGAATCCAGCTACATTGTTTCAACTGGATGCTCAAACCAACCTCCTGATTCTTCCTCCTTCTGTCCCAACTTGTGTTTTCTGATTTGCCCAGGCAACATCTCCCCCTATAATCGATTAGTTAGCACCTAAGTCAAACATGAATTTCCGCCATTTTGTCTTGGAAATACTTGGTGTTGCAAAAATAATTTGCCTGGCTATTGATCTTATAATCAGTCAGACAGTGGGAATACATCCTGAGACTAACCAACGGGCATGATAATGCCAGCTGCTACCCATCAGCCATTTACTCTGGACCAACACTGTAAGGTCAATACAGGCTTGGGTTCTTATTTAATACTCCCAGCAAGTTTGTTGCAAACAGTTGTATCATTGCTACTTCAGAGAAAGTGACTGCAGGCTCAAGCAGTTAGATCCGGTGTCAAAAGCCGCACAAGGTTAGCACCTGTAGAACCATTTGCTTCCCTGGTTTCCTGTGCTCTTAGCTGTCCACATGAGGGTCAAGGGCATTGCAACCAGGGAAACTGCAGCTGAATCTAGACTATAGCTGTCAGAAATTGGGTAACTTCTTTAATATTTTGGAGCCTCGGTTCTTAACGGCAAAATGAGAGCTGCTAAATGAAGAGATAATTATAAGACATAAAGACCTTGTCAGAGGCCTGGGTTTGTAAAGCACATTTAGTGAAATTTGGCTTTGTTTTTTTTTTTCCATACATCAAACATGGGCCCTGTTTTCTACATCCACTTCATCACTCTGCCTGCAGTGTTCAGAGTACTTAGGTCAGCTTCTCAGGGTGGCAAATGCAAAGGTCCACTCAAGGGTGCAGGCCCTGACAATTTTTTTCTCCTCTGGTATCCTTCAATGATGATTATCCATAATTCAGTTTATGACTTAAAACCTGAAATTAGAAGCTAAACAATTGTGTTAGGAATTCGTTGAATTATTTATATTTTAATCTAAATTCAAGCAAGGAGAATTAAGCAATTAATGCTCTAAAGCAAACTTCACTGTGCGCGTGTGTGTGCTTGTGTTGTGTGAGAGGACAGAGGATGGATGGGGAGAAATGGAGAGAGAGGAGGTGGGTCCTTGGGAGAGGCCTGTCACAGTGTTTGCAATCCTCCCTCCTCGACAGAAGCAGGCTCAGTTTTTAAGTCTTCATAATCGCCTTCTTGGATTTTGAACCTAGAAGGCACTTGGAATTTAAAAATCTATTATATCCTTGCCTTAATTTTATATTTGTATTTTGCATTCTGTTGTATGTCAGAAATATTCAAACAGGTCTGCAGAGACAGCTTAGCAGTCTAAGCACCTGCTTAGCAAGCACAAGGTCTAAGGTTCAGTCCTTGGTACCACTTGCTCTGCCAGCCACTAAAACCAGGCTTTGTGGCACATGTTTGTAATCCCCAGCACTGGGAAGGCAGAGACAGGAGGATCATTACGAGTCCAAGCTGCATAGTGAGACCCTGTACCAAATAAATAAATAAATAATAAGTTATAAAAATAAATACTCAAACATACTGCTCTCCCCGCAAAGGCGGTGAGAGGCCTGGTCACCACCTCTTGTTGGTTACCACATTTTAGCAATGTTACAAGAACTGACACATGACAGGATCATCCAGGGAAATCTCATATCATGTGCGTGTAGGCGTGTCCATATGCACAGTATGGTGACAACCCTAGATTTAACTTGAGGCGTAGATGAGAACGTTTTCCTGGTCTTCTACCTTTGTGTTCTTGTGAACAAGTCAGTTTGCTTACTTAAAACTTTGTCTCTGATCTTTCATTGCTAAAAAAACAAAGATGATCTTCATACAGTATTAACCGGGATGAATTATATGTTTAAAAATGCTCTTTAAACTCTTAAGGACTCCACAGACTAGAGAGAGAAGGTGTCATTTATGAAGATCAACCAATGTTGCCTCATGCTATTGATAATGTTATTCCAAGTCCCCTTATCAGACTAACCTACCTGGCCTTCTTGTAAAAAGCACATCCCACACACACATTAAAAACTCCTACTATTGAAGCATAGTTCTCACTTTTAGAGTAGACATTTAAATGGAAGTTCCAAAACAAACACAAATTCTACAAGGAAAGAGCGCTAATTTGTTTGGGATTGCTTTGCCAAAGACATCTGGGCCATTGCACAGAGGTACAGCTATAAGTGCCTGTAACAATGAACGGCTTCGGAATGTTCCTATTAGGAATGGTCCAGACCCTCTTTAGGAGATTTAAGGTTTGTTTCCCAGGAGTCCCTTCAAAAGAGAAGGATAGAGCTCATAGAGAAGTACAGTATAGACAGTAATCTTTACATTTAGCAACCAAGAGTTCCTACCACTCCAGGAGACTGTCTTGAACAGGAGGTAAGACGTGGCGAGCGTGAGCTCAGTGCAGTGGTCACCTTCCTAACTACAGGTTGCCTGCTTGCTACGCCAAAGCAGAGCTGAGGAAGGACCAGTGGAACAGATTGACCCCAAGCAGAGAGAAATGTAATTGTAAGAGCCTGGATTCTGCTGGCCACTGGGAGCAGTGAGTTACCCTGAGAGAGAAGCATACTCTACCTTAAGGGCAAATGCGATTAAAACTCAAAGAACCGCCCTGAGCCAGAACTGCTTGTGCAATGGGTGGGAGGCTGGGTGGTTGGCGTTTATTGTTTTCTTAAGAAAAAAAGATGGGACTAGAGGAGGAGGGAGAGAAAGCCTGTAGATACCCTTAAAGCTTTCTCATATCCCTGTGACCAAGAGCTCAAGTCATATCCCCTTGAAGACAAGAGACCTGGGTGCCTCTTACAGTGAAACGGTTTCAGGTTTGGAAGCGCAAAGGCATCATTTCCATTTCTGTCTTCCCGCTGACTTCTGGTACAATCTTCTCTCTGGCTCTTATTTATCAGAGATAAACTATGTTGAGTGCAGGAGAAGGGTTAAAATTCTTTGTTCACCAGGACTCCTGGTGACAAAACTTTTACTCCAGGGATATTTGTGTGCGCCAGTTTTTCCTGGAGAATAAATACTCAGGCTGACTTTATGAGGGGTCAGGCAGTGGCGGAAGTGGTGCGCAGGGATGTGCTTGGGTGGAAGAAGGTAAACCATCTGCACGCACATCTCAGCTTTCCCACTTAGTGGAGGGTAGCTTTCAATTAGAAACTCTTGCTGTTGTGCCTGCAAAACACCAAAGTCATCTCTCTGTCGGGTCCTGTTCTCACTGTGCTGTGACGCTGGGAAATGCATGAGAGGAGACCACATTTGCTGAGCTCCTGCTGTATACCAGCCCCCCTGACAAACGCCTCCGGGCACCTGCGGAGTTAACCCTGAGTGGCATTACTGGTCAGGCATGCCACTGGCAGAAGCTGTTGCACGAAAGGTCATTTTACCCTCCAGGGGAGATAAAGTTGCAAAATTACCAATCGGGGCCTGTCAAATCTTTTTTCTTAAATGGGCTTTCTAAATTCATGCCCTCTGGCAACTAGAACTAGGCTGGCAGGCTCCACCCCCACCCCTTCTTAGGGCTGGTGCCAGCACGTTGCTCTCCAGCGGAGAGACCAGAGTTGCTTCCCGGGCTGGTGCCCAGGACCGGCCCCGGAGCTGGCTGTGCCCCCCTGGAGAGGTCCCAGGGCACATTCCTGGCTGCACACAGAGGTTTTGCGGCTTTCTGGTGCAGTGCAATTCCCCCGCAGCCCCCCACCTGCCAGCGCCCGTGGGCTCCCTCCCGACCGACCGCTCTTCACAGTAAGCAGGTAGTAGACAGCCCACCTGCTCGATGTCAACATCTGTGGGTGAGGCCTCAGGAAGAATGCGCCGCTCCCAGCCCCAGCTCAGGTAATTAATCCCCACAACTGACAGGTGGCAACAGGCGGCCCTTTGGCTGAGGCCGCCAGGAAAAGTGCTTGGAGGAAGGATTTTTTTTTTTTTTTAACCATCAAGAGCACAATTCGTACATGTCTGGCAGCTAGACGGCTGTGGCAGGAAGGAAAGTGTGTGTGTGGCGCAAGGCCGGGCGGGGGGAGGTGTGAGCATCTTGCCAGATGATTCTGAGGCCAAGCTGAGCTCTCTCCTGCCTGATCTTTACTGTAGAACAGTAGGATACCTGGGCCTGCGACCTGTCCCAAGGTCACTTGGAATCCCCTCCTTTGATGTAGGTGCAGCTTTAAGGTGGAATGGCTTAAATAGGAATCCACAAGTGGGGGTCTAAGAGGGCAAGTGATTTGCCCATCATGCTGCTGTAAATCAGTGGCAGGCAGAGATTACAGCCTGGTCCTCTTCCGCTCTTCATTCCTCAGGCAGCAATTAGTGCCTCAGCAGAGCGCACTAGAAAGAAGGTGATAAAGCCATAGTTCTTCAGGGAGGAAAATTCCTAGGTTCCCGAGGACACTTTGATTTGCAACCAAACTTCTTCAAAGGCTTCTCAGGATGGTCCACTCAGCCTCCTCAAACCCTACAGGCCTAGTCAGGTCTCCTGTTCTACTGGGGGCGCTTTGGTACACTGCGTACCACTGAGCGCGGGCCTGAAGTCTCTTCACGGTACACGGACTTCGATATCAATGCTTTTTATACATTAAAAAAGCTCTTCCTAGGTGTGAGATTTCTAGGATTTCTCAAGAGAGTTTATTTGCAGAGAACAAAACCAGAGTCCAGTATATACTTAACCCATACAGTTCAGGGTGATCATAGTTGGTGTATTTGAAACAGGCCATATTGAACATGTGTCTAGTGCTTTCTGACCACAATTATTTTGTATTTTATGGTTGGATTTAATTTTCCAAAATGCACCCTCCTTCAAAAGTAGGCTCTAACATTAATATCTTTATTTTCATACACCTTATTTTTCTTCCCTAGTATACTTCTTTCCACCAAGTCAGCTGCCAGAACTTTATCTGTCCCCTCAGAACATTCCGTGTGCTGTGACTTTTATTTTTCCAATTTCAATTACTGATTACATCACCTTGCCCCCTCCTTACTGAAGGAATATTTGAATATTTGATTCTCTGGACTAGAGTTTAGGAAAGGAAAAGAACATTAAAGGGCTGGATGCTGTAAGACAGCACTAAAGCCAAACACACTTTGTACTTGCTATTGGTTAAGCTGGGAGTCACGGACTTGTGATAGCTTTGAGGACTGACTCTCACTTTCTTGTCAAATGTTTTAGAACATTGAGATAGTATAGACTAAGCATTCTTCTGGTTGGTGAAAATAGGAACCATAAATTATAAGTACCACTAGCATTTCCTACCAGCAAGTGGTAATTATAGTTCGTGTTATTTGTGAATTTCATCACTTTTCGTTCTTTAAACCTGAATTCATTCACAAGGCCAGAAGTAAAGCTAATACTTTCAACTGGTGCATGTAAGCGCGTCTTCGATTTTTCTTGTCTGGTCAGAGCCATCCTCTCTGAGTACATGACTTGCCATAAAGGTCAGTGGGTCACAGTGCATCTGCTTTTTAAGCGAGGGTCAATTATTCTGCAGGAGAATGCCCAATGTACGTGCTACCACCTTGCAAAACACTTTTAGCATATCTTCTTCTTGTAAATTAAGGAGGAATTAGATATGGATAAATCTGGAATTATAGCATCGAGATGGCCCTGGGATTGGTCTGCCTAGTAATTCCCTTTGGCAGGGATTGTATAAGGAGGAGGATTATATAATTCCTGAAATACCTTTTTTATTGGAAATCATGCCATCTATATTTAATTTGAAATTTGGACATGGCATGTCATTCTTTTCTGGAAAAAAATACTGAAGCAAGTAAATTTTTAGCTTTTTCTGTTTTTGATATAGTAGGAAGGAGATTCTTGGTTGTACCTCCAGCAAAGGACTTGTTGGAAAATTATGCAGGTGCGTGCTGATATTAGCTGGCATAGCTATGTGTTGTGATACTGAATTACCAGCCTGGCAGCTAAAAGCATGTAATATAGTATGTCACAGAGGCAGGTGGTGCCGATGGGGTCCTGGTCTCTGAAATGCTTTTCCCCCTCCCTTTTCTTTGCAACATATGATTAGTAAGGGAGCTGAATTTACTCATTTTGCAAAATCCCCAGGAATTATTTTATTTGAACATGATACTTGGCCTTAAGAATCTCACCCTGAATATGCCCAATCTCTTTTCCTCTTTCCCAAAACAAAACAACATAGGCAAAGCTTCCTTTTCATTTTTGCCAGGGATATTGTATAGTGAGACAAGTTTAGTTCATTTTATAGTTTTGAAGCACTTCTCTTCCATGCCAATGCAGAGATATCTGAATATCATGTTGATCCTCAAAGCTGTCATGCCTATGTGTGAGGAGATCCAGTGGACAGCCAACAGCAAATTAGAGGTCTTCATTCTTGCTCTTGAGCCTGGGATTCCTCAGATGAATATATATTGAAATCCTGATCTTTTATTCTTTTGCCCACACTGTCTTTTCCACGTTCTTTTTTAAAGTCTTATATGGGCAACTGGAAATTGCGAACAGGGTGCTCTGAGAAGTTCACAACCACTTGTAAAACATTCAAAGCGGATGAAGCAACCCTAGGCCATATAACAGAGTTTTCCCATTTATTTTTCTATGAATGGGTGGCTCAGGGTTGAGAGAGGTGATAAGAGTTTGTTTGAAATTCCTTACTACATAGCAGATGCCCATGACTTCATTGGAAAAGTCAACCACATGTTCAGAAGCAAACTCTTTCAAAGGTGCTTCCTTTTTTTCTCTATCACAGGATTTCATTTTCCAATCCCATATTAAATTTTGGCAGATAATAAAGAGCCACCTAACATCTCATCCACATATCTAAAATGCTAGAAGGACGCCACTGCTGACTAACCCAACCCTAGCCCTATAGGGTAGAGCTGCTTTTTGGAATAATGAATGAATATTTTATGATGCACTTGCTTTCAGGATTCCATTCTGAAAATATTTAGGAATGAAAACATTAACCTCTAGACAGCCTTACTCGCTAACCCTATGTGTGCTTGATACGGGGCAGAGCACAGTATCCTTATATTACCCTGTAGACAGTAGGTGATCGTATTTTTAGACATAACCTCTGAACTTTGCACTTGTGTGTTCATTTTTTTTTTAAAGTGAGGGTTTGTGTAAATTCAAGGTACCAGGTACACAATTCCACCCTGGCCCCCTTCTGGGAGCATTAGGAACACATGGTCCAAGGACGAGAAGCGCGATGCTCACCTCACCATGAAGAGCGTGGTCCTGGGGGCTGCGTGGTGAGAAAAATCCCCTTTTCTCTTGGGCGTAGGCTTCTCATCTGTAAATGAGGTAGGTGAACCCAGTGATCCACAAGCTCAAATCCTCCGGGTTTATCTTTCTAAGAAAGTCTTAGCACAGCTATCTTAAGCTAAAAATGCCTTGAAGTAGGGTGACTCAGTAATAGAAGCAGAGGCAAGCCCTTGGTTTAAGGTGTCAGGTTGGTTTTCTGTGGAAACTCTGTAATTAGGATATGATATAGTACAAAAACATCACCTCTACCCAAGTAAGGCAATCTGAGTCTACCCCCTTCCCCCTAATTGCCTCAATTTAGTTGTATAACTTTCAGATTTTTTTTTTTTTTGTAGAGATGCCCCCCTGAGCCTCCAACTAAACAGACC
Organism: Octodon degus; assembly: GCF_000260255.1. Taxonomy (NCBI): domain Eukaryota; kingdom Metazoa; phylum Chordata; class Mammalia; order Rodentia; family Octodontidae; genus Octodon; species Octodon degus. Next base: position 4,853,048 of record NW_004524704.1, read on the forward strand.
TTTGGGTTTTGCTTTCTCTCCCTGCTTTGCTTCAGAATCTGTAGTGTATTAGAAGTCATTTCTTAAATGTCGATCCTTCCTTAATTCCTTAAAATATGGGGACTGCTGATTCCCTCCTAGCCAGGACAGATCCTGCATTAAGCAAGAACTCAGTAAACATTTATTGAATTATGGAAAAAGTTATATATTATGAAGCTCACTTTTGTGCCTGAAAAGGCCAGCAGAAAATTTGGACAAGACCTTCTGTGAAATTCCTTCTGAGTTCTAATATCTGTGTTCTCTGTTTTTTCAAATCACAGATCTACAGTAATTTTTTACAAGTGAATGTTTCATGCTACATTTAGTCATTAAGATTTAATTAAGAAATGTATTACACACACACACACCCCACACTACACAGCCAGCAAATTAAGACAACCTCAGAATGTTCACATTTTATACTGTTTAACATCTTTAATTAAATAAAATATTATGTTGGATCAAAAGCATCTCTTTCACCATATCTCATTTCCCTCCTACTTTCCAATTATTAAATTTGAATGATGTGTGTGTGTGTGTGTGTGTGTGTGTGTGTGTGTAAGAACATGGATCAGTCTTTAAAACATGGAAGATGAAAGTAACAGATTAACATAGATGGAAAACTGTAATTAAAATACATCTTAAAGACACAAATTGTACTACATATTTCATGGATGTATGGCGTATATTTAAAACATGGCATTGGGTTAATCAGAGTCACTTTTTTTTAAAACAAATGGAATTAGTTTTTGACATGGTTAACAACGTAGTAATTATTAGTAGATAAAAATGAATTATAGGATTCATTACAGATTTATATAAATGAAGAAGACTTGTATTATGCTGCAATGAGCACCTTCTCATACACACTTTATGTAGAGGATCCTAGAAGCCTGAGATTTCTGTAGAAGTCATAACATAGGACTCTTATTTTGGTCTTTAGAATTGACTCAGGAGTTTCATAGCCATTATTTTTTCTTCTACTTTGAGATATGTATTATATATCTATCTTTTCCTGTTTTGTATTTGTGAAAGGTGAAGCAACATAAAGACTCAAGGAATAAACAGAAGAGGCAGAATGTAAATCTAGGCTTTTGACTTCTAATCCAGCTAGGGTTGCCCTTGATTGTTATTCTTAGACAAGAGTCACTTCCCAGACTTGCGAACTGAGTCCTTTTCTTTTTGGTAATAAAACGGGCCTATTAATTTCAGTGTGACTGTATGTTATTCTATTTACTCAGAATTAAACTTTCATTTGTCTTTGTTGACAAGTCCATTGACTGAGCCAGCTCTTAGTTGAATACTGAATATGAGGGAGCTCTAAAATAAAACACTTGTTTTTCTGCTTTGATTTTAGAAAGCAGATAGGCATGCATTGTTTGCATATGTATCTTTTCTTCTCAATAATAACTTTTCTTGGTCCACTTAGGTGCTTTCAGGCATCTCTTCTGTGATGAATGCAAGGACTGTAATCACATTAAGTCCCCCATTTCCTGCTGTCTTTCTCTCCTTTTCTAGCTTAGGTTCCCTGCATTTCTTGCCCCAGTAGCTCCGGCTGGCTTTCCCACTTTGTACTGTGCTCCTTCAGCTTCATGTTCCTGAACTCAGAGAACTGATTTGTTCTTTCTCCAGCTTCTCATCTTCAGTGACTCTTCTTTCATGGTTTCTGGTAGTATCTAAGGCTCCTCAGCATCTGATAGCTGTTGTCCCAGGTTCCCCTTGCTGTCGGCTCTGGCCTCTGCTCCTCTTGCATCAGACCACTGACCTTTCCCCACAGTTGATATTGCTGTGCATTTTATTCCAGATGTTCTGTCCTCAGGGACAATCATCTCTCTCTCTGCTCTTGGCTCTCCTGTCTTCCCCTGCATGGGTGCATAATCCCTTTGGGGAATGGTAGCTTTTCCTTTAAAGCTTATGAAATGTCTCAAGCTCCGACCCTGGCTAACCAAGACCTTGAGTGCTCCAGGAGATCCTACCCTCCATCTGTGACCTTTGCCTACCTCTCCTCAGGTACCCTGGCCATGGTGGACACTTACACTGGGGCCTTAGCACATGCTAGCTCTAGTATGCACACCACTTTCCCCACTTAAGTGCATAGAACAGCTTATTACATTAGTCTGTTCAGACTTTTTAAAAAAATATAATCTTACTAAAGTTTCTTCCCTGACAATCATGGACAAAGTAATTTCCTTCTTGCCCTGGATACCTGAACTCCTGAAGCTTGACTCAATTGCTTTAGAATTCACTGTACTTTACTTGTCTTTATAGAACTTGTCACTATTGGGCATGACATTTATTTGTTCTAGAATCATGCACCAGGAGAGCATGGGCTTTGTTTTGGCCCAGTGTTGAAATTCCAAACCTGAAACAAAATCTTGAATATGGTATGTGCTCAATAAGTATCAAATTTATTACTTGGTAGTTAACTGTTCTGATTTCTGTTATGCATTAACACTTTGCACATACTTCTGCCATACCTACTGCGTATTGTTTATGCACCCTTCTGTCATAACACAGTGAGTAGTGCAAGTAAAAAAATCAAGTGGATTTTTTCTTAAATTTATATCTAAAGGGTCTGGGAGATAGCTTGTTGGCCTAAGCTCCTGCCTGCCAAGCTCAAGGACCCTTGGTACCACATGCCATGCCAGCCCCGCTCATGCCAGCCCCTGAGACCAGGCATGGTGGTGCATGCCTATAATACGAATGCTGGGGAGGCTGAGGCAGGAGGATCACTGTGTCAGAGCTGAGTAGAGAGACCCTGTACCAAACAAATAAAATATTTTTTTAAAATTTATATTTAAAGAAATTTCCAATACTACTTTAGGCAAAGAGGATGCAGAAGATTCCATATTCTAGGGTTTTTAAATGTTACATCTCTCAGAGTGAGTACCTAGTATTCTATGGAACACACTGAACAAATTTTGCTGGCCAGCTATTGAATGATGTGAAAATGGATAAAATAGATTTCATCTCTAGCGTAACATGACAATACATCAGTAGCTTCTAGAATCAGCATTGCTAAGCCTCCACTAAAACATTATGAATTCCAGAGAAGTGCTGAAATAAATCAGGCATCGAAACTATTGATAGAACTATTTAGCAGTTTTAGTACTGGAAATCCTGACAAAGGAGGAGTTGTAGCTCAGCATAGTGTGACAGCCTTGCATGTGCAAGACACTGGGCATAACCAGCGAGACACACACACACACACACACACACACACACACACCCCCTGGTAGAACAGGGTTGAAAAGTGTTAGACACAAAAGATGCAAGCATTTACAGTGGCTATATTTGGGTACATTCCTGAAAAATTACGAAAGTGAATGAGAATACTATATTAAGAAAAGTCTCTAAAGAATCATTCAGAGATCAAAAAAAGTTATTCTAGGAACTCTAAGAAACGTTCAAAAATTAGGTTCAATATAAAACATAAAAGCTATTAAGATGGAGAGAAAAGTGATAAAGCCAACCCAGTAGGCTGAAATGAAAAGGTGACTCAAAATGTCATAGATAAAGAAGAAAAATTGAAATGCAGAAGAGCTGAAAGTAGTATTATGGTAGAACTCAGCAGAATTGACTATGGAACGTTACACACATAATGCAGATGTCATGCTTTAGACGCTTCCCTGGAATAAAAAAGAAAGTATTTTGCTAATTATTAGGGCTTGAGTACATAAAAGGCATGGCAGATAGATAGAAAATGAGGACATGAAGTCGTTCTAATGTTACCAGAAACGAGTGTGTTAATGAAACAAAAATATAACTTAAAAACAGGAAGCATTTTCCAGATTTAAGTTTATGCATTTAAATTTAAAGTCCTCACCATGTTCCAAGCCATTTCAGTAAAAAGAAACTACCACTTTTTAAAGCATTATCAGTCTTTTTAAAAAGATGAACAAATAAAATTCTACAGGAAATAGGGGAAAATAACTAGTTTTCTTAACATTAAGGAAGAAAATTTAGATTGGTTTCAGGTTTTTCTGGAAGACTAAAATATAGGTTGACTCCATTACTCTGTTTCACAAGATCTGTCTAAAGTCCGTTTTGTAATAGGGATTTACATACTATAATGTGCTCTCTGGTATTATTTCTAAACTAGAGAAAAATTTATGCTGAGTGAGAAGAATATGATTGATGCTGACATATCCCTTTTACTACGATAGCAACAATCACTTAGCACCAAGAATATTTAATGGGTAATAGACATTCTTGATGATGAGTCTAGTTTATGCGTTTGTATAAAGGTCTGTGTATAAAAAGTCCCAAACTGTTGATGCTATGTATCACTGGATTAGAAAGTATAATCATTTTCCAGGGTATCTATGTACATGTTATGGAAATTATTGAAAAACAAACAGGAAACCTGTAGAAAGGGAGAACTTGGGAGAAGTTATTAAAATTTTAATCTTCCATAACTGATTGTCACAGTGACAGGCCTGATGCTTGAGATATCTCCTGCATTTAAATGCAAGATTTGAACTGTTTGTTGTCCAAAAAAAGAACTGCTGGAAATTCAATACTGGACTTGCATCATCAAAGTGGCTTAACAATAGAAGATTCTCTTTTCAGGGATAATTCAACTAGATTTGTGATCACTTACTTGTACATAGGAGAAATGTATCTAGAGATATGAGGAAACCTTTGAAATAGCAAAGAGAAACTCTGTTTTCAATGGTAACAAGAAATGCAGGGGAGGGGAATAAATTTCCACTAGAATTGAAATTCATAAACAAGTATAAGTCTTAGGAAAATAATTGTTTCTCTCAGAAATATGAGTGTCATCTATTATTATACTGGATTGAGGGAGGCTTAATAGAACACATAAAGGGAGCAGTCACGTGTGCTTCCATGTTTAGAGTTCAATGCATCGAAAGTTTGGGATGTAATTACATAGCGAAGGGATAGTCAGAAAAGGAGTTTTGTAGAATCAAATGCTACATTTTCTAAAAGAACATCTAAATTCAGTAATCTGAATGTCTAATTTTAAAATGGAAGTGATAACAAATAGAGCATTCATTTAATTCTTACAGTTAGGTAAGCATGGACATGAAGAGTCATAAGAAAAACTATTTGTAATTGATGCGGTCATCTATGTAGAAATTCTAAGGTACTTAGAGAAATCGGCTAGAACTAATACATATATTAGGAAGGTCATAGTCAAAGAAATGAAAACAAAGTGTCCCCATGTAAAAAAATAGAAATGAGGGTTCAGAATTGCAGTCTTAAATCATTATTGGCTAGCAAATCAGAGGTGAATTTTAGAAATCTACAGAGAAAGAGAAATATTAAAAGGATCTATATGTGTTTGAATTTGCAGTCTTGGCCAGTTTGAATCCTCAGAGTATTCAAAAATCCTGACCAAAGTCAGCTGGCTGCTTCTGTGATGTTGCAGGAGGCTGGAAAATTGGAGCAGATGATAGGGTTACTCGGTGAGGACTAAAGGATGCAGCCAGGTGTAAGCAACTGATACACCGGAGTTCAGGGAGACTGAATTTTGTACTGGGAAAAATCATGAACGGTACTAATTTGCTAGCAGCGAAGCAAATAACATGGCAGACTTGACTTTCTAAGAAAGGATCCAGGCTGACTGCTTCACTGCTGCTACTTACTGACTACCAAGCCTGGTAGCTGAACCCAAAGCAATAAACCTGATGCCTCTGGGCCCTCCCTGGTCAGATAGTTTGACTTGGTCAGTCATGAAGCCCACATCTCTATCTTTAGAAAGCATGGTCTTCAGCACCAGGTGCAGTCCTGGCCGAGGAGCAGTAGCTTTCTTGCCCTGGGATAGTGCGAAGAGCAGACAGAAGACAGGAGTGTTCCAACTGCACGAGGAATAGTACACTTGAATTGTGGGTGATGAACATGTGTGTTTGAAGAGTTTGCATCGAAAAACTGATGTGAACAGGCTCGCTCCTCATGTGGATTCTTCCTCAAATCTATCACTTGCCTCTCCTACCTCCAATGAAATGAGAAAACATTATACTGAGAAGTAAAGATAGTTGATAATGGTTAACTATGCCACTTCTGTACTCCATTTTAACATTTGAGAAGATGGTATGTATTTGAAGTCCCCTTAGAAAGTAGCCTCAATATTTTAAACTAAGAAAGTCTTTAAGTACAAAAAATTTCCCTGCTGAACCAGGAGGACGGAGAGGTTGAAGCCACTGCTGTTCTGTGGTGAGCACAAAGCAGTCTGTCTGCGTGACCTCAGGCAAGTCCTCTCTGTGATTTAATTTTCATATGTATAAAATGGGGATAATAATAGTGGCCCACTATCTGTTACTGTCATTCTGAAACTCAGAAAGCACTGAAAACAAAAACAACATTTTTTATTGCTTTGAATTTCTATCTTTCTTTTTCTTTTTCTTTCTTTTTTTTTTTTTTTCAGAACCAGAGATTGAACTCAGGCTCTTGTACTTGCCAGGGAAGCACTTATTACCCTGAGCCATCTCCCTGGCCCCTGCTTTGAGTTGCTAAATTGAGGGGTCACTCAGTTGGTGGTGAAGTTTATCCTAAAGAGCAAGGTGTTTTGTCATGTTTTCCTGTGAATGTGAACACTTAGGATCTGTCGAAATTTGCATGTTGGCTCACAGAGCACTACCCTCCTTCCTGGGGAGGAACATATAATGTAGGCTTTAAGAATTTTTACTCTATAAAGTCTGAATAATTTGGGATTCTGAATCTCCTGGCCCTCGTGCATTCAGTTTTGTAATAACCTTCCTTAGAACATAATGTGAGAATTGTTTCTAGGAGCTCAGTGAGCGATAAAGCTATTACATTGATCAATATTCAAGCCCAGAAGTTAGGTTAAGAATAAGTGTGGATTGGTACATGACGCTGCCTAACTTTATTTTAGGTCCTTTTGTACTGTAGGCTTTCAAGTTTGATTTATGATATAATCGTTAGTGCTAGGACATGTTTCTCTTAAGAAACATCTCACACTTTAACACTTCTCTTTTGCAATCTTTACCTACTTAGAAGAATCCTCTAGCTGCCTTCAGGCTTTAGCTGACAGACTTATTTTTCAGTCATCTTTCCTGTAATTCATTTTGTGAAATTCATTCTTATAAGTCTCCTAACTAAAACACAAATGGATATGCTTATTTCCTTGTAGTACTCCATAAAAATGAGTCCTTAAAAGGTTCTCAAATAATGCTTTTGTTTTAAAAATAATCGCTTGAAAGCACAAGAGCAAAAGTATCCATCTACATTTCATTCAATGTCTCCTAAGTAGAATTTTAGTTCTGTGGTTCATTTTTGGCATGGTTCCTATTGCTTCAGGCTATGTAAAACCCTTTTTCCGTGTTTAATCCTCTACCTGTGGGCATGGATTCCTGATTTCGAAATCCTCTGCTAACACTGGGAAATTTTTAACTAAAAATTTCATATATTAAATACTTGGGAGCAAAATAAAATATGTAATTAATATTGTATTTCAAAAGAAAGCAATGAAGGAATCATTTTAAAGGTGCTTTTTGGAAGATGTTTGCTTTTAGTTAGAGCTGGGAGACAGACCAATAACGAATCTTTTGGCCACCATGGACCATAGGCCTTGTTCCCCTTGCACTGCTACCAACTTGTGACTGCAGCTCGTGTACGTGTTTACCCCTTGTTTAGTCATGAGTTACTAGGTGCCTCACAGTTGGGCAGGATTTCTATTGCCTGGGTGTTTTCCCCCCAGCATCTGAGTGAGGAGGAACGTGGGGCTGGGGCCTTGCTTCAGAGAGCAGGGGTAAGAGGGCCTAGCACAGCGGATGGACCCGTATGGAGATGGGCGGGTGGAAGAGGAAGCAACACAGGATGGGGCCATTACTTTTCCCTCTGTACTTGGTTCTTGGTGTCACACTCTCTGCTCCTCATTTTGCCATTAGGACAACCAGCCAGCTACCATTGAGCTTCTTCCCCCTGAAGAAGGCAGAGTGCTGAGGAAAGGCCTCATTCACGTGTGAGCTCCACAGTACACTGGTGCCATGGGAAGCTATGTTACATTAGACTGCACATTCGAGGGCAGATGTACCCCATACCTCTTCAGCTTCTATAATCTCTTTTTCTGCAGCATCAGAAAATCAGTGCCATGATGGAGGGGTGCTTTTTCTTTGCAGATTTCTGGTGGTTGACCTTAGATACAACCTCTTCGCTCTTGGCCAGATAGTCCATCTTCAAACACATTCCCTGAACCCTGATTTCTTTGAACTTATTTGCTGGCCAAACCTGTAGACCATGGATTGAAATTGCCCATGATGCAATTGTGAAAAAAAATGTAAAAATAAGGGAAGCTCTGCTACTTACGATCATAACTGTGTTATGTGTTTTATGTGTGGTGCACCATGATCCATCTTCACTCAGTGTGACCCAGGCAAGCCAGGCGTCTCTTCCTCCTTGGTCTGGGGGTGGTGGTGGGGCAGTGGGGGTTGAGGGTGGATCCCATGTTCCTGTATAGTAAGGGAAGGATTAATTATGACCTGCAAGGCAGGAAGCTTTCTGTACAGTTTATTATTTAGTACCACTTGGTTCATGAAAACATTGTGTTTACATTTATCACTGAGGCTTCTCCTGATATTTTTTAAAGCCCAAATTTAAACCCAAATTTCTTCATCCTAAAGAGGAAAACATAAGGAGCAGTGTAAATGTGCTATCTTTTATTTTTATTTTATTATTTATTATTTTTTTTAATGTGTGTTTAGTATAGGGTCTACAGGATCTCACTACACAGATCGGACTTGTAGTGATCCTCCTGTTTTTCAGCCTCTCAAGCGCTGGGATTGCAGGCATGTGCCACCACTCCCAGTCTTAATTGCAGTTTCAGCATGTCCCGGGGGTGGGGCCAGCACAGCAGGCTGGGGATCGAACCCCGGGGCACTGCGTCTGCCTAAACAGATGCTTTAATCCGCTGAGCTATCTGTCGGGCCCTACATGTGCCATCTTTTAGAAACTCCAGATTTTATTTAAAATGGAAACAATATTTATTGATTTGATTTATGAACATGACTCCTTGCAGTAAGATTTCCACCTGTCGTATAAGGATCCATGATGTCAGGCAGCCATGAAAGTTACAATCGATGGATGCGCTCTGATGTCCTCCTCTCGCTTCTCTCCCTCTCTCCTCCCCCGGACCTGGGTCCACGCAGTATTCCACGGAACTGAAGAAGTTATACTGCCAAATCGCGAAGACATGCCCCATCCAGATCAAGGTGATGACGCCGCCTCCGCAGGGCGCTGTCATCCGCGCCATGCCGGTCTACAAGAAAGCCGAGCACGTCACAGAGGTGGTCAAGCGTTGCCCCAACCATGAATTGAGCCGTGAATTCAACGAGGGTAAGGATGATCGCAGTGTGAAACCGCTCAGCTCTTGGGCGGTGACGATTCTGTGCGCACCCGTGTCTGGTGCCAGCCTCTACTTCTGCAAGCTGGAGTAAACTGATCTACTCACATTGCCCTCATGGTTCACAGAATATGTAAGAATAATGTTGCATAATTTTGTAGCTTTCACTGTGGTTGAATTGCCTAATTTAATGTTCATGACTACAGGATAACCTGGATTGGTCTCTTTCCACTGCTTCAAATTTTGTTCATTCTTTTTTTTTTTTTTTTTTTTTTTTATGAAAGGCATAAGCAGAGATATGGTAGATGCTCTGCTACAACGTTCTTCAATCTTAGTGCCCTTCCCGGAGTGATTTTTTCATTTGTATGTGTTGAGAGCTGCAAGGGCAAGGGAAGGGGCCTGAAAGGAGAGAAACAAGGAACCAGGTCATGGGGGAAGAGGAGAATAAAAGGAAATGGGAATGTAAATAATGGGTAAGAGGCCCCGAGAGGAGAGTAGGTGCTCCTGTGCGGTGGGCAATGGTGGACTGCGCATCAGATGCAGGGAGCTGGGCACTTTCTTTAAGCACTGTGTCCACGCCCAAGCCTTGTCCCCTCTGCTGAGCCTCAGAACCAGTGCCCTTCCAGAAGCCACAGCTGGCAAGGGTTCCCTTAGATCTGCTAGGATGATTCTGTGAACAGAGACTAAGGAAGAGCAGGGAAGGGCAGGAAACAAGGACCAGGGAAGGCACTGCGAATCTTCCAGTCACTCACAGCAGGGGAAGGCTGGATGCTGGGATATTTATAGATAGTATTAGAGATGGAAATATTGCTAGGCAACTGGAGGATATAAGTGTAGGGTCTATACTAGATTCCACAGAGATCAGCTTCATTGCCTGGTTACTTTTTTTTTTAATGGTACCGGGGATTGAACTCAGGACCCTGTGCTTGCCAAGCAAGCACTTATTCAACTGAGCTATCTCCCCGGCCCCTGGTTACCTATTTGTGCTCCATCAAAACTACTATTTTGCAAAATGTTGTTAGCTCTTCCTCCTCTTCCTTCTTTTCCATCTATTTCTTCTTATTATTTTGGTTTCTGAAAAAGTAGATGATGCTACAAAGGGAGTCTTTGATACTCTTAGCTTTTTACTGAGTCTTTTTCTTAGAATGCAATTGCACAGCTACAGGATAAGAGCAGCTTTATGGTTTCTAATTCTTGGAACAGGTTCTTACTTTTGGAGAGCTCCCAAATATGACACTTTTGTAAGACTCTGCCCAGGCTCTTTTGAAAAGGTGCTTCCCTTTTCTTATCCCCAAAATGAGACTCTGCAGCACAAGAGATTCAACAAGTTTCTTAGCTTTATGCATACAGCAATACATAAAGGAGGAAAGAAGAGAAAGAAATGAGCAAGAGGAGGTCTGTCCTTGTGTTATTCTGTCTTGCCCTCTTCTTTTTTCTGTCCAGTGAGGGAATCAAACCCAGGGCCTCATGCATATTAGTCAAATGCTCTACTGCTGAGCTACATTCCCAACCTTAAGTTTCTTCTTTTTTATTTAATATTTTAGTATATAGTTGAATTGCAGGCAACATTCTCTGGAACTGATATTCCTTAACTTCATGCACTTGCTTGTTTTCTTCCATGTTCAGAGGACAATGGCCTTCTTCCCTCCTGGAATGAGGTCATAGAGGTCTATAAAAATTGGGATAGCTAACCTTAAACTTTAAAGGCCAGCAAGAGTCTCCTAAATATAGATCACCATTGTAGCCCTTTCTGTTGCTAAAAATGTTGAGACATCTTCTTGTGTTAGATGTTTTGCAAAAGAATCCATTCCTTTGGTCAAGAGCGTATATTTCCTTGATGACACAGATTGTCACTCAGATCACCAACATTTTGTCCGTGCATCTTTCATTTTGTTTATTGTATGATGAGAATAAATAAACTACTTATTTGGTTTCTTTCTGTTCTGCAGGACAGATCGCCCCTCCTAGCCACTTGATTCGAGTAGAAGGGAACAGCCATGCCCAGTATGTAGAAGACCCCATCACAGGAAGACAGAGTGTGTTGGTGCCTTACGAGCCGCCCCAGGTAAAAACTAGAAAGAAAACAAAAACCACAATACAAATTGGTGGTAGACACATCGGCTGACTGGGTAGACTTAAGAAAACATGACTACTGGTGGTAAAGAGGATTTCCATTTATCTTTCTCTGTGGTAGACCCTACCATCAAACATGTAACTTTTTGATATTTCTTTTATCCCTCTTCTCCTCCTTCCTTCCTTTCTTCCTTCTTTCCTCCCTCCCTCCCTCCCTTCCTTCCCTCTTTTTTAATGTTACCATAATAAAAGCAGATAATAATTGCCCTGGAAATAGGGTTTCTGTTCAACTTACAGCAGATTCAGTGGTGGATGTAAGCATTGTGCGCTTGTACTGGGTATCAGGATTCTGATGCTGATTTGTAAATGACAAGGTCTAGGAGGACTCATAGCTGACTTTTACCTGAACAGAAGGTACATTTGTAGGTCTGTTGTGCATAGCAGAGTGCTGTGATAGAGACTACACAGGAGTAATGAGACCAGAGCTCTGTCATTTGCCAACTTGCCCTGTGGATCTTCAACACATGACTGTACCTCTGGGGGCTTACGTTGTGTTATCCACGAATGAACACCTTAAAAGAATGTGCAGCACCCATGTACTGACTCCCCACATAAATGCAATCATCATTGACTGTAACCATGTATGAATAAAAATTAAAATAAAAAAATAACCTAGATATTTTAGTTTGGAGAACATTTTATAGTCCAGAATATTATTTATGGAAATGCATCTTCAAATCTATTATACTTTTCTGCCTCTAGGAGATGCTATTTTTGACAATGTTTTCTAGCTCTCTTATTAGTGATATTCATTTCTATGCTGTAGCCCATATTCTAGGTGATTTGGATCAGCATACAGTAAACTAGGTCAAAGATGAAAGATCCATTAAAGCCCATTTCACCTATCTCACCAACATTTCAAACATTAGCTTGAAGCTTCCCACAAGGCAAGAAAGAGAAGAATCCACAGTGGATGTGAGATACTGCCTTCCTAGAAGGAAGCATAGGCCTCCATGTGTAGTGGAATTCTTTCAGAAGAGGGAGGAATTGAGCAGGAAGGCTAGCAGCTCAAACCATATTAACATAGTTTCTTTCTTTCTCCTGTGCTCAGGTTGGCACTGAATTCACGACAGTCTTGTACAATTTCATGTGCAACAGCAGTTGTGTTGGAGGGATGAACCGTCGTCCAATTTTAATCATTGTTACTCTGGAAACCAGAGAGTAAGTGACATTTGTAAGACTGTCATTCTACAAGCAATCATGGGGAAAGAGAGGGCAACGTGAAGTTGTGTTTTATCATGGACTGGATGCGTGGTGGAGAGTCGACTTCAGTTTTGTCCTCGGTGCCTTAAGTTTTTGTTGTGGACATTTACACATAAAAAAATAAGGAAGTAGAGAAAGAAGAGGGTGGGTAAAATTAGAAGAGGGAAAAAAAGAACTGGGAAGGTGTACAAGTTGCTTCATACCTGAATTCTTGACATTTGACTGGAGTTGTTGCGTAGACTGCCTTTGTTTTCGTGTGTCCTGGGGCATTTAACAACTTCTTTGAGTAATTCTGGACCCCCTGAGGGGATTTTGTCCCCCAACATCCACTGGCTTAACTCAAGTTTCCTTCAAAATATGTAACAAAATACAGCTGTTCAGCTAATGGCTTGGAGGTTCTTTGCAGAACAAAGGGAATGTGATTTACTAACATTGCTGGTGGCATAGAAGAATTTGTGTGTTGTGCCAAGTTCTTTACAGACCTTCCTCAGAGCAGCCACAGCTGCATGGGTGGGTAAGGGGTGCCCAGGATGACCAGCAAGGACCCCAGCGGCCCTCAACAGTCTTTGATTGCAGAGCTCTTTTTCTCTTCTCTCTGATTCCTAGTGGGCAAGTCCTGGGCCGACGTTGCTTTGAGGCCAGGATCTGTGCTTGCCCAGGAAGAGACAGGAAGGCAGATGAAGACAGCATCCGAAAACAGCAAGTTTCGGACAGCACAAAGAACGGTGACGGTACGAAGCGCCGTAAGTAGATGTAGTGGCCGAGTGGGCTAGGGTCTACTCTCCTGCAGGTGGAGGGGGCTGGGGGCTGTATTGGAAAGTCCGCGTGGTCCCAAGCATCAGCGTTGGAAGCAAGAAAGACTTGAGGTCCCCGTGGTAGTGGAAATAAGTATAATGTTGCTGGAGACAATAGAATGGACCCCAAATATACACTATAGCTTTAAGAAAGCAAAGATTTATAACTATAGTTCCCTCTTATGGGGCTTTTCACCATGTGACTTCTGCACTGGTTCAATCAACACTGTCCAGAAACTAGGTAGAAATACAAAGTCTTTTTTTTCCCCCCTTGGGTATCAAAAATCAAACTCAGGACCTTGTGCTTTCCATGCAAGCACTTTGCTCAGAGCTCCATTCCTGGCCCCAAAATGCAAATTCTTAAGCCCTAAAAGACTGCCTTGCCGTATCAGACACTTTGAAGGTGAAGCACAATAATCTGTGTTTTATGAACTGAGTGCCCTGTGTTTCGGAAGCCCTCCAAGAGATTCTCATGCCACCTAACTCTCAAGAAGAATCCAGCCTGTTGCTATTGACTTATCATTCAGGTATCAAGCACAAGGATTAAAATAGCATCTGCCCACCTCATGATGCAATAAGAATTAGACAATAAGAAGCAACAAGATGACGCTATTTACAGATGTATTTCCTGAGGCACAGCACATAAGGGTACAGAGCAGGTCTGACCCTCACATATATGATGTACTTGGGCTCTCAGCAACCTCGTCAGAGGTCTTCAGATTTACTTTAACTAATGAACGCCTTTAAAAATGACCTATTTCAAGGAACCTATAAAGCAAAATAAAAGAAAGTAGAGCTAGAAAATCAAAGATGTGTCTGAGCTGCTAATGTGGGTAAAATTTGATTCAAGAAGGTGTCTTGGGCCAGGGAGATAGCTCAGCAGCCAAAGCACCTGCCTGGCAAGTGCAAGGTACTGAGTTCAATTCCCATTACCAAAACAAAAGAAGGTGTCTTGGGCAATACTGTTATCATAACCACAACTACTTTAAAGCATCATACAATGAGTGATTTCATTGAAAAAAAAAAGGTTATCATTACCATTGATTGGTATCCAGATTACACTGTACTTTACAGGAGAGCCTGGCAACTGACTGTCAGTAATTCAAGCTTTTCCTATTGACTCTTTCTATCTCTCAAGAGTCCTTAAAATTTTATTATGTATATGACATATGATGTATTGGATGCATACATGTGCATTCTAATGTTACTCTTGTGTCTTCCTGACAGCAGAGCCCTTGTCCTTTCCCTGAGCACTCCACATACCTACAAATTAATGACTTCTGGTAGAACAGATTACTTAAAATTTGGCAGACAGATTATCTTTATACCCTGGATTCTGGATAGGTGTAGTTTAGGAATTTAGTGCTCATTAATTCCTTTATATTACCCAAAGGAAGTTTCTTTGTATTCATCTATGGGAGATGAATGATTAATAAATACAACATGAAACCAATTTTTCTCCCTTTATTTTTTTTCTGTACTGGGGATTGAACTCAGGACCTTGTGCTTGCCAGGCAAGTGCTTATTCTACTGAGTTATCTTCCTGGCTCTCTTCCTTTTCTTATCAGCTCTTCTCAGAGCTACTCAAGACAGTACAGGCTTCCCTGCCTATTTACTTAACCTAAATGCTATTTCCTAACTTCCTGACTTTTCTTCCTTTACTTGTTCCTCCCTCCCTCTTCCCTACCTTATTTGGCTGAGGATGCATTTGCTGTAAAAGCAATTATCACCAGCTTAATGGATGTTTAAGACAGACTCCTTAGTAGTGCAGATTTTTCTGTCATTATGGCTGTCTGTTCAGCATGTGTTATTAATAGGGTTAATGTTTAATAATAAAAAATATTTAACATATATTCATGGTGCCAAAATGTTCCTGCAGTGAAGCTTGTGTTTCTTTCCCCCAGCTTTCCGCCAGAATACACATGGCATCCAAATGACATCCATCAAGAAACGGAGGTCCCCCGATGACGAGCTGCTGTATTTGCCAGTGAGTGTCCCTCAGGGTTCACCATCACGTCACTTTAAGCTGCTTTCAATGATGTCTGACTAAATATCACTTTCTACTTCCTTGTGTTGGCGGGAAAGGAGCCTTTCCAGTCAGCGCTTGAAGAGGCAACCAGAAAGTAGCATAAGTGAGGGGGCTTATGAGCAACAGAAATGTTATTTCTGCAGTTATGGAGGTTGTGGGTCTGAGGTCATGTGCCAGCCTGGTCATCTGACGAGGACCTCATTTGGAGTTCCAAATTTCTGTCTTCTCCATGCTTCTTCTAATGTTAGGAAGACGGCTGGAGAGCCCTCTAGGATCTCCCTTACCAGGGTGCTAATGCTTTTCTTGTAAATTCTGAAAGACCCAAATAACCTGGAAAAGGCTCCACCTCCTTATGTCATCACTTCGGGGGTTATGTCTTCAATATGTAAAATCTAGGGGGGCCTAAATATTTAGTTTGTAATAGTGGGAGAAGCAGAAACAAAGCAAAGATAATATGTGTATGTGTTTATATAATATTTTTAAGCATCAGGAAATTTCCTTTCCTTCTATACTTTCACAGTCTAGTAATAGTGTGAGCTCTATTTTCATCCCCACCTGATTAAAGACCCCTGCTAACTTGATTTTTTACAAATCAAGTATTGATTTGAAATTATTTGCATTTCATTATTTATAAATGATGGTTATCCCACACAGCATGGCCATAACAATCTAGTCCTAAAATTTTGTTAGAAAAAATATCACGAAATTGATGATACTATAATCATTAGAATGTTGACTGTCAATTTTTATTGAGATAAATGTGTACATCTCTATGAGGAGCAGTATGTCAATTTGATACAGTAGACTCCACGGGCGGTTATCACACCTGGATTACAACCACTCCCATCTTCTCAAACAGCAATCGTTTCTCTTTGTCTAGAACTTTCATTTTCTTTTAGAGAGTGCTCTACTGAAAGCCGAGTAAGGCAGAATTCTCAGTTGTGTGCGCGCAGCCAGGAGGCTTGGCCTAGTTATTGTGTAAGAACATCGTTTACTTCTACACAGAACATTATCCCTCCCAAAGTCAAAACCAAGGTTACTTCTTTAGGTTATGCCTGCAGATCATTGAATTCTTCCTCCGCTAGATCTTGGGCAGCCAGAGTCGCAACCAAACTTTGGTGGTCAGTGCAGCTCTGTATGCCACCTCAACTGACAAGATACAGGCAAGCAGGACCAAGAGAATGGACGGTGTGCTGCTGCCCTGGATCTGGTTTAAAGCAACTCAACAAGTTTGGGTGTGCCTGCCCTGCCCAGGGCCTTGGGAAATCACCTAGCTCCTCATGAATCAGAAATCAATTCAGCTTAGGTTCTCAGTGTCTTCTGTCTCAGCTTACACATGGAAATTGATTTACGAGTCCTAAGTGAAATTCTATCCTCCTATAGTAAATACCACACACAACTTAATTATGTTCTCAGCTGATGGGACAGAAACCATCGGAAAAGCTATTTTTAAATGAAATTTCAGTTTTTACTAAGGCAAAAGATACCCTGTAACAATTTACATTTTAAGATTAGTGAAAAATTAGCCACTGAAGTGTTCAGGGGAAAAGTGACTCTATGAATTCCGTATGTGTCTAGTGGGTATTTGTTGGTGGCAAGTCCACGGCATCCTGAGCAATTACAACTCTGCAGGACACAGTTCTTTCCTTCAAAGAGCTTGTCTTTGACTTAAGATGTGCAGTTATAATATAACACAATATCTCAGGAGGGTGGGCATAGAACAGCATGGACACTGTACAAGTAGGAAGATCGAAATGGAAAACTGGGGCAGGAGAAGCTTCTCAGAGAAAGGACCCCAGCGCTGGAGTTAACACCACGATGAGAAGGGAAAAAATCAGTTCGATCCTTATTCTGGCAAATGCTGCCCCTTGTGCTCAGGGAGAATAAGCGAATGTGTGAAGCAGAACTGCTTGGTGTTCAAAATTTAAGTGGACAATAACTCAGGAGTATGCAGTTCCCTGCGTACCTCGCTTGCCTCCTTCTGGCCCCAGCTCTCTTGTGACTCTTCAGGATTTTAAGAGATTTGCTAAAATAGAAGCACATTTTATCCCTGCTACAAACTTGTCCTTCCAGATCTTGTTGCAGTCAACTCTTGTTTTGTAACCAGACAGGTTCTTCAAAGGTTCCCAAAGGGATATGGGCAACATAATCCCACTCTACCTGGAGAAATAAGTGCCCAGGTGACTCAGAAATTTTCCCACTGTGAATATCTGTGAATGACCAAAGGTGCTAGGAGCATATTAATTTCCGTGTTACAAGTCAAGGTTAGCAAGCAGGCCAGTTAGAAGAGCTCCGTGGGTAACGAGGATTGCCTGCACTTTTTTCTAGTCATTCTGCTCAGCGGGTCTTCATTTGTTCCTGTGTCTCCTCTTGCCTAGGTGAGGGGTCGTGAGACTTACGAAATGCTGTTAAAGATCAAAGAGTCCCTAGAGCTCATGCAGTACCTTCCGCAGCACACGATTGAAACCTACAGACAGCAGCAGCAGCAGCAGCACCAGCACTTGCTTCAGAAACAGTGAGTGTGTTGATGTGCCCCTTTATGCATGAACTGGGGTGACTTTTTTGCATCCAAAAAAAGAATGACTGATGGAGAATGTAGAAGATGACACTGTGTGACAGCTGACCACCATAAGTTCAGATAAACTGGTGCGGGACTTATTTTCCAGATTAAACCATTTGTACATCCCGTGTCTTCTTTTTGAGGAGTTTACCAATGTTCTAGAATGGAATCCGAAGTCATACTAACAGTTCCTAACCCAGTTCTGGTAACAATGTGTGTGTTTAGAACCATAAAAGCCTTCTCTCATCCAAATGGATTGGCTGGTGCCCCTTTGGAG
The DNA here is from genome assembly GCF_000260255.1 of Octodon degus. Classification (NCBI taxonomy): domain Eukaryota; kingdom Metazoa; phylum Chordata; class Mammalia; order Rodentia; family Octodontidae; genus Octodon; species Octodon degus. Next base: position 4,871,387 of record NW_004524704.1, read on the forward strand.
ATTCCCATAATCCATTTTGGGGGATGCTGCTGTAGGCCAGGAGTACCAGAGATTTGACTACACGGCGACTTGTTGGAGTACTTTGTGGGGAAGGATTCTGAGACCTAATGCATGTTTCTTAGGACAATGCATACAGAAGAACAAAGCTGCAATGTTTTGCCATGTTTTAGCAGCCTTGCTCCAGACTGTCTTCCAGTGATACATTTTTACACATAAACAAGATATTTTGCAACCATATTAGCATATAAACATACAACCATTTATAAGTTAAATTTTACTTTGCCTCTTGCATCTTTGATGATGTTAATTGTTTTATGACTAACAAGAATAGAGTAACTGTTATGAAAGGATGGTAGGTTGGCCAACCAGCACTCTGTGTATACTAATCTTCTGCTAGTTAAGAATAATCATCTGATACTTCAGTTAAGATAGTATATCGGGAGCATTGTCAATATCCAGATAAATGTAAAATATACACATCTTAGGTCCATTTGAGAAATTCAGACATTCAGCTTTTCAGGGAAAAAAGAAAGGAAACCAAAAAGTATCTTGCCTATGGCTAAGATGATTTTTTGTAATAGAAATGCAAGCGATAAATAATGGTTCTTTTCTCCTACGGAATCATCCACTATAGCGAGATAGTTATGGAAAGTATGTGAACCAGGCCCCTGATCCGTGTTTAAATCAACCTAAGTGTGGACTAAGGAGGCTGGACTGTATTCTTGGAGACACTGATTGCCTGTGGTGTAGGGTGAGGGGCTAAAGAATATGAAACAAGCCTGCTCTGTCTCCAAAGGACCTGAAGCAGCTTGAGCCTTTAAGATCTTTTCTGGCTGGAAGGCTTCTCATTATTTGCTTTGGCAACTTGTATTTGTACGATTTTGTGTGAAAGACTGATGAGAAGGTTTAATGAGAGGCTTCTTTGGGGAGAGAGGTTGTCGTAAAAGAGAATTAGAGCTCTGGGTTGCAGACAGAATGCCTACGACCTATCATGTGGATTCTTTTAGATATCACATGGAAATATACTCTAATATATTCCAGTGCAAAATCAATTCAGTTCTTATAAAGTCACGTAAGAGGGATCAAAGAAACACAGACCTGAACTATCATTATGGACTCAGAAGGGCTAAGTGCCTTCCCCAAGCATGCATGTCATGGAATTATGAAATACTCCAAAATTGCTCTCAGTTCACGCTGAAAAAGATTAACCTAGCCAACATGACTCCAGGAGAATTACCCAGTCACGCAGCATGCTGCACGAGTTGTTCTGTGATAAGTTTTTCTGTTTTTTTTTTTTTTTTCACTTATCAAGAAAGAGTCTGACCATCTAGCACAAGGACCTGAAACAGTTTTTCTGTAAAATATTGGTTGGAAACATTTTGGGCTTTTGGTTCCAAGTGGTCTCTTGCCACTGCTCAGTTCTGTAGCCAGAGCAGCAAATCGGCCACGGTGTTGCATTAGTGAGTCAAATGATGGTTCCAGGGAAACCTTATTTGTGGACTCGGTGATTTAGTTTTGCCTTTTCTCAGGCCACAAATTATTCTCCTTCTGATACCTTATAAAATACTTTTAGGTCTTTACTGAGTGGGCAGGCCTGACTGTGGCCCTGCAGTTTGCTGATTGATCTTATGCATAAACAAGTGGCTGCACTTTCTTTTTGTCTTGAGACCCAGCTTTTGCTTCAAAGCCTATGTGGAAGTTACTTTGGGTGTTCTAAGGCAGAGAGGTAGCAAAACATTTTGAGCTTTGAAAGTAATATTTAATATTAATATTGACTAACAAAGTCAACCGCAGGCTTCCATAGAGATCTGTTGTGTCTTAGAAAGTGAGGCATAGCTATTCAGATATAAAATATAGTTAATTTAAACTTTAAAGACGCTCTGGAATTTCTTCTCAGTATTACATAATTTAATAAGACAATTCAAAATAGCATCTATAGATTATACAAAAGAAGGCCCAACATAGTACAGTAGGGGCAAGCCTATGGCATATATATCATTTTCTTTTTTGAGACAGCTGTTCATATGTGAGTTGCTTTTTCTAAACAAAACCTTAGCATTCAAGTTTCAGTGTAGACCTGTGACTTTGTGCTAAGTAAGTGGGTTCTGAGGTGCGGAATGGGCACAGAGATCACTGAGAGATTCGCCATTGCTCCTGGTCCAGTTTCTGTTTCAGAAAATATATCATCCAAGAGGACTGACATTAATCAGGGGCATATTCTTCTTTCGTTTGCTCATTTCAGTTTGCTTTTTGCTTTTTTTTTTTGTTGGATTTTTTTGAGACAGGCTCTCATTATGTATTCAGGCTAATCCTGAAATCACTGTGTAGCCCAGGCCTTGAACTCCTGGCAGTCTTCCTGCCTCAGTTTCCCCAGTACTGGCATTATAGGCACGTGCCATCATCCTTGGCTACTTAGGGGCATATTCTACTCAAGTTAGTTTATGTGCCCTATGAGAAGACAGAGCCTTCTGCTCCTATGATGAATTTGTCTTCTGATTGGTTTGCACTGCTCTCAAGAGAATTTTTTATTATTCATATTTTATAAAACAGTCTATCCCATCAGAGAAGAAAGCATGTCTTAAAATTATGTTAATAAAAAATAGTCCAACAGATTTTAGGTGCAGATTTATATTTTTTTTTTCCATGTATAACTATGGATAGGAATTAGTACCTGCATAGTTTCTTGGAGTCTTCATTTTAAAGTATCACACACACATTTTTGATTTGTCATCTCACAGCTGTGATAATTGGTGTATGGAAATGTAACAGACTGCAAAATTAAATCTTTGCAAAATATAGACATTAGGTCTAATTACACCTTCATAACGTTATATATATTTGAGTCTCCAGTGATTGATATGCATCTATACGAATTCCCCAGTTGCCTGTTCTTTAGCTAAGTTCTTCTCAGCCTTTATTTTCATGCAAATTCCTAAGAAAGAGCATGAGTGATTAGACAAAGAAAAATGGAAATCTAATTTCCTGGCAATCATTTGAAAAGAATACATCAGCTTGGAAAAATGCCTATAATAGCCTGTGATTTCCTTCCTAAAACATAGTACCAATTTTATGCTGGTAAGGAATCAATTTTGCATTTTCTGTATAGTACAGAGAAAATTGGTGGGAAGGGAATATACTTTATAGAATGTGACCATAAAATATTTTTAGTTTAATTACTTCTATCAGTTTCCTACTGTGTGTTTTCTCTCTGCTTGCTTTCCATTTGTGCATGATTTTCTTTTTATAAAAATTGCTTCATGATTACCTTCATGATCACAGGCTGTACCGAGGGTGGATTTTTTTTTATTGAGTTGCTGTGAATCAAATTATTATAGATACAAGTACTCTTTATACTCCTCAGGAAGAAATTTGATTTTAGCTAACATATCCACATTAGTATAAATACAGGCAGCTACCTTTATGGAAGCCGGAATCCAATGAAGGACAAATTGCACCCGAAGTTTACACTACACTCTGCCTTTGTATTTCCCGAGGGTAATAATGCTCAAGACAGTGGTGCAGAGGTACTTGACCAAAGATGCAGCAGCCTCAGACTATTTCTTTCTCTTGTTCTGCAGCTTAGCCTCACAGTTGGCTTCTATTCCCTGCTCAGGCCAACATGACTTTGTTACTCTCTTGCTTAATCTAACTCTTCGGTTCCTCTGGAAAAGTTTTTTTGAGTTTCTAAGGTTGGAACTCCAGTTACAGTTTTACTACCTGTGACATCCCAAGATACTCTGCCAGTGACCTTTTCTTTCACATTTGTGGCTTAGAAATAGGAAAAGTAAGTACAATAGTACACACGGCACATAAGTAATACAAGTAAGTACAAATAAGGAAATACTGTGACAGAGCAGGATTTTTAAGACTGTAGATCCAGCTCCTTATCCCATACTTGGGGAAACTGAGACCCGATGAACTATACCTTTGATTTCTTAGCTGGTTCAAAATAAAGTGAAGGAGAGACTCAAGTTTCAAACAAAGAACTTTCGGCAGTGATTTGGTCTACTTCACGAGTTAAGGTGTAATTCTAAAAGAAAAGCAAGCATCCATCCCCAAGTTTTGGTCACTATTCATTTTTATTGTTTCAACTTAAAGTCTTAAGGTCATGTGGCTATGGCTGTCTTCTAGAATCAAGCTATTTTTGCCCTCAGCTTCCTGTATCTCAGAGAGAAACAAGAAACATTTTCAAGATGACTAATATAAGAGACAGCACAAACTATCCAAAAAAAATAGACAATATTAATGTTGTATTTATGAGTAGATAGATGCCCTCTGTATTTCTGAAATAAATGTTTGAAATCACTAGTTTTACAGGTTAAGAAAATAAGTACTGGTAATTTCATATTGCTCAGTCTGATACTTGTCATGAAAATGTGTAATTTTTTTTTCTAGTTTACAGTGTTACCTTTTAACTTTTCAACAATTTCAAGACACTTTCAGGTGTGAACTTTATTAGCTCTGAATTGACATAAAAGATTTGCAGATGAACTAAACTGAGGCCAAAACATTTCTCTAAATTTGTGAATCACACTGCGGAAAGAGTGTCTTTTCTAACCCTTGAAGTGTGCATGCCTGCAATCCGTGTACTTTCACAGTACCTTCCAGGCTAGCTTGATCTCCACATGGGCTGGCCTGCTAGTCTTTGCTACAGGAGTAGCGGCAGAATTTACTGTCCAAAAATGGAATCAGAGCTCTATTTTTTAGTTGACATTAAGTTGCTTCTTTACTAATTTGTGTTCTGGAAAATTTTTTGAAGATGATAGAAATTTTTGCTGGTTTATCAAATCCTAGTACTAACCCAGGAAAACTGGATGTGTATCTTTGAAAGGAAACAAATACTCAAAACACCAGTCTGGGAAACAGTTCCCAACCATTTCATGAGGTTGCATAACCTTCAGCAAAATAAAAGGGTTTGTTCCTGGCATCTTAGTAGCATAACTGATTTCTTAATTATGCAAAAGTTGCTTTCATGAGTTTGATATACGCATTTCTAGGCCAAGTTTGTGACTGAAAGGATTAAGGTATTTATGCATCTCCATCTGGGCACATACAAAATGCTCATTAATGGGTCTTTACAAATGCATGATGACACAGCCCCCAACCTGATAAGATCGTATTTCCTCATACTTCATAGTTCAGCTAGACAAGAGCAGTAATGAGGTCTAATAATTGGGCAGATGACATTCTGCAAAAGATTAAAATTGGATTCTTTTTTTCAATTAATTGAGTCCAGTAAAACTCATGCCAAGTACTATACTATACATCTTGACCTACCCTGGCTCCATCATCCACAAATCAATCACCTGTGGACCTTGTTAAAACTGTGCATGCCTGGACCCCAACCTGCTCTCACAAGGGATCTGGAAAAATATTTTGCAAAAATATGCTTTCAAATAAGCACTTGGTTTTCACCTCATTTCCTCTTCATAAAACTCTTGAGAAGAAGAAATCTCTAAATTGTTTAAAGGAAGAGAAAAGAGAAGGAACAGAAATGGCTTCTCAGGCCTTGTATTTCACCTATGCTATGATCATGAAGGTAGCAGGAGTGTGTTTCTGTATTCATTTGTTTTGGATACATGTGGTCTTAAGACTTCATCTTTTCTTTTCTCTGGTTCCTCTCTGCAGTCTCCTTTCAGCCTGCTTCAGGAATGAGCTTGTGGAGCCCCGGAGAGAAGCTCCGAAACAATCTGACGTCTTCTTTAGACATTCCAACCCCCCAAACCGATCCGTGTACCCATAGGACCTGTCTCTGTATTTTAAATGTGTGCGTTTGTTGTGTTTCCATGTGTGTTCGTGTGTGTGTGTGTGTGTGTGTGTGCGTGCGTGTGTGTGTGTGTGTGTGTGTGTGTGTATTTGTATCCAGCCCTTAAAAGTAGAACTTGAAGACAATTTGACCCAGAGACCCAACTTCGCAAAGGCACACAGCCACTAGTGGGAATCTTTTCTGAAGGGACTCAAAACATTGCAAGAAAGGATGATTTCTGCAGACTGTGTACCCTCAGCTCCACTATGGGTGGGGTATGGGAGAAGAGCCACTGTATGTGTCTGTGTGCTTCCCTGCTGTTCCGGGGAGGGAGGGAGGGAGCGGGCCATTAAGATGTGTATCGGTATCCTTTTCTGTTACCTTCCTTTGTGTTTCTAAAACTCATAATGAAGCTTTTGAGCAGGTCTCAAACTTAAGATGTCTTTAAAAAAAGAAAGAAAGAAAATTATTCTGGTCTGTGCTTAAGTAACTTGTTGGCAAGTGACAGATCAGGCCCTTCGAATGCTGGCCATGCAGTAAGATTGCATATGGCAACAGACTCAGGTGTCAGACGCACCTCCCGGCAGAGAGAGGTAATAGTCCTAAGCAGCCAGTACTGGGGTGGGATGTTCTTTTCTTCTCTTTGAGAACTTGCACCATGAGTAACCTGTCTTTGCTCCCCATATATATGTAGGAAGTTTAGTAATGTTGTTCAGATGCTATCTTTGCACCTTAAATCAGCATCTGATATGACAGTTTTTGCATATGGAACCCGGGAGGCCCACCCCTAAAACTGTTATGTAGACCAGCAGTCAGGGAAACTAACTTTTTCATTTTGATTGGAAGGTAGAACCACCCTGATCATGTTGTCCTTATTCACCGCCCACAATACAGTTCAAAAATCTCCTCACCAAATCTGCAATTAATTTATTTAATTAGAGCTCCTGGCCCTCAATCCTTCCTACCATAAAACCAGCCATACTATCAATGCTGTTCCACAGCATTGATCCAGAAGACTGAAGATTTTAAGTATCTTTAACATGTCTGTTAAAAATCACTTCTCCTAGAATAGAAATTATGGGTAGAGAAAGTGAATGCCTTTCTTCCTGGTTCAAAGAGATGAGACAATTTGCTTTTTGTTCCATCCTAAAAATACATTTCAAAGTTAAAATAGAGAGTTCAATCCCACCCCCACCCGTCCACAGCAGGTAACCAGCTCTTTGTTCTGTGTCATCCAGCAACGATTTCTTGTTATTGAGGCTGTTGCTTTGTGGATGTGTGACTTTAATTTTCAATAAACTTTTGCATCTTGGTTTATCTTGCAGTTTTTGTTTCTGCCTCTCTTGCTTTTTTCCTCATAAATATTAAAATAGGCTAACATAAGGGTTAGAAGCATCACATGTAGGTCTAAGAAGAGGAATATAACCATTCCTTCGGTCCTGTTTTTATTTTTTCCCTCAGTATTTGGTGTTTATTTAAAATACTCTATATTGCGATCATCAATTGGAAATGTTAACTAAAATGGCTAAACTAAATTGAAAAATATTTTAACCCCAAGAGTAATTTCTTCCCGGGACAGCAAGACTATGATAGCATTTATTAAAATCTCTCAACATGCCCGGGTTATATCTTAAAGTGCCAAAACTGATTAAAATTAATCAATTAAAATGTCAATTATTATTAATTTTAATTTACACAAGTTTAATTTACAAAATTTATATTTTGTAAAAAAAAATGGATTGTACGACATAGGTATTAGCAAAATTTGGTCAGAAATCTATAATGGAACCTTTTTAAAAAGACTCATGATTTGTTCTGCACTCTTAAAGCTCCAAAAAGTTGTTCTAAATGAAACTAATCTGGTAGTTTAGATAAGTACATGAGGAAAAATCCATTTTAAAAATAATTACTCAGTCTAAATGTTGACAAAGAGTATATTAGTAAAATCAAATGCCTAAACTAAATTGAGTAACTAAATTGTGATTTCAGTTGATCCAAACATTGACTCACAAATCATTTAAAGGTTTAGTGAATGGGTTTCAGCTTATACGATTTGTTTTTTTTCAGACTTTTTTTCTTTCACTGTGTTTTTGTGAAAGGTTTATGTGCAAATGCTGAGACATATTTGAAAATTCAATTGATCTACTAGGGAATCCATGCTGGCTTTTTTTTTAAACATATGAAGCCCATATATAATGAATTCATGTTTATTTTCAATTTTTATTTTCTGTTAGTCTGCATTTCCAGTTCATAATGATCACATTTTCATGGGGAGGTGCTGCGTGTACATCACACATATCAATTTTTCCCTCATTGTTTTGGAAGCAAGATTGCTCAGAAAGAAAGGTTACAGGTAGGTCTGCCTAGGGAAGAATTTAGGAAAGATAAAATTTCTTTTCTTTTTTGTTGTTTTGTTTGTTTTTGCGGTGGTACCAGGGACCACACTCAGGACCTTGCGCTTGCTAGGCAGGTGCTTATGCCACTGAGCTATATCCCCAGCCCCTAAAATTTCTTCTCTGATGTCCCATGCCTTACCAGCTCCTAATCACCACCACCTTTTTGTGTTTTAACATTTACCATACCAGGGGTGTTCTGCTATTTTCTTAGCATGCTTTTCCCACCTGGAGTTAAAATACTTGGAGTGAAGTACACTAAGTTCTACTAATGTGTCTATTTTTAATTAGCAAAGAAGGATTTGAAGGTCCCTTTAAGACAAAAAGAGGAGAAAAGTTACATCAAGAATTTTGACACTTACCACATAAGTAGTCACAAGAGTTGGGATCAGTAAATCTCATTTCCTATTTTGTATCCTTGAAAGCCAATTCCAGCTGTGAAGTTCTGTTTTAGTTTTAGCGTATCCACAGAATCTCACATTGTTAGAGGGAAGAACTGGAACGTGGTTCCATGAGGGCTTATTTTCACAACCATATAGAGCTACTTGAGACATTCCCTTCTATATTTTGTGACATTGAGTACCTAGAAAAGCTCAGCTGAACTCCAGAGAAAACAAGCTCAGACACAAACTTTGTTGTTTGCACTCAGAAGAACTATGTTTTCATGTTTTTTAATATTTTGGCTTTTGGATGGGGGAAGGTTGGGGAGGAGGATGAGAAAAGAAAAGAAAAGCAGAACCCACCCAGGTTGGTAATAATGATTGCCTGTGTTCCAGTATGGAAAGACCTCCATAGTTGGACCACTGGGAATTCAAGGCCATCCTGGCCTACACGGGGAGTTCAATTCCAGCCTAAACTACATTGGAGACTCTGTCTTAAATCAACAAAAACAAACTAACAAAGCCTATGCCCTTGAACATTATTTCCTTCTCTTTAACTTCCTCAGGAATGTCAGAGATTATTTATTCAGATATAGTGACTTTATATTTGTAGCAGAAAAATATGGGAGTTCAAGGCCATGAATTCATGCGCAGGCCATGAGTGTAGCCAGTAAAGGTGATTAACATAATCCACACATTTCGGATTCTGTGGATTTGAGATCAAAAGTGCTGCTCTCATTCACCCTTCGCAGCTTTAAAAGCTACTTCTGGAGTGCCTTTGGAGTCCCAGAACTTTCCCAGCTGGTCTACTAATCATTTGCTCACCCTGATTTCTGCATTTGCTGATACAAGACTCGCTGCCTCTGGCTGTGTCTTCCTGTTAATATTTAAATTGGTCCCTTCCATTGCCTTGAACAAATACTCCAGTCTTAGGCATTTCGGAGGGGAAGAGTAAAAGGACATACCGCTCCTTGAGTACCTACAAATCACTGCAAGATGTAAGGGGCTGAGAAGTGGTCTCATCTAGTCCTCAGAGCGACTAGTCCAAAGTGAGTATAACACCTGATTTAAAGATCAAGAAAATGGGACACAAGGTAGACTTGCGTAATATCCAGCCACTTAATTTGCTTTTGTGTCAGATCTAGGAGATGGTCTGAATATTCTGATTGACTCAGAAGTCTATGTGCTTTTCTGGTCATTTGGATTTCAGACCTGCCTTCCTCAAATTAGGTGTACTGGATGGAACAGATAAACTAATAAAATAGTCATTAGAACAAACAAAAATAGATGATCTAATACAACTGTCAAGAATAATGACCATGGGGAAGGGAAGTTGTCATAGGATGCGGAAGATGCTTAATGCAACCGAGGGCCCAAGAAAAATGCAAAGCTTATAAATATATTTTTATTTTCTTCATCTTGGTCATTAAAGGTTCAAACCATTTCCATGAGCTCTTGCTGTATCAGCTGGTTTGGGAAAATGAGGCAGAGAGGCTGAGCCTTGTTTAGATTAGAGAGGACAACCCGCTTCTGGGATATAAACTATTGTGTAATGGAACAGACAGTTAAGAAACAGCAGTCACTGACGCACCTGCTCCTTGCCCCATTCTAGACTTTCCTGCCCTGAGGACCTAACAGATGTTTCTACATGGATCTCCATGTGCTGTCTTTCTATGCCAGGTTCCCACACAAGAATGAGGAAGAAAGCACTCAGCAGATGCTAGAGAGGCTCCATTTACGATAATTCTTGGTCCTTGCCTTTCTTGGTCATCGGTATATTGCTAAGAACTCCACCCATCTCCTGATTCTTTAACCTGTTGCCCACTAATGTCTCATTCTTAAATAAGTGTAACAGTAGCAAAAAATATCCTGTATTAGGTTCCTGGAGACAGTTTCTTTTGTTTTTGTTTTCTTCCTAGGCCCTCATAATCATCTCTATAGTAGTAATAATTTCTGCCTATTCATTTCCTGTCATACCATGACGTTGTCCACGGGAATATTGTCATTGGCCCTCAAAATAGGCAAGAGGATGGAAAAGAGCTGTGTATCCTGGAGCATTGTACAGTTGGAAGGATTTATTATATACTATACTTTGAGTACTGGAGAAGGATTCACTCTAAAAATCAATGTCTCTTACTGTAAAGGCATCAAGATTGTACAAAGCTCTGGATTGGTGAATTTTACATGCTCATGAAATTTATGGAGATGCATGTGCAGCATATCATTTACCAGGGCTGTGGCTCTCCAGTGATAAGGAGTAGAGGCTTTTCTCACTCCAAGAAATGATGCAGAATGCAGGTCGGTATGTCTAAGGGCTACCTCCGGCCACACTCAGGTGCTTACTACAGCCATTATCTTTTTCTCAAGCATTGCTCTGTGTTTGTGTGCAAGGTGGATTCATTTGCTCCAATATTTGTACCACGTATATGTGAAGGCAAAACCTAGAGAAAAACACTAATTTGACCTTTCAATGTGAATATGGCTGCAGCAGGAGGGAAGCAATTGGAAACAGAACAATAACATTCGCTTGAGACATGGTCAAGGGGAGTTTTTCCCACACCAGATCAGAAATGTGCTCAAGTCAAGTCTTTAGTCTATGGTCAAAGAAATGACTTAAGGGCCGGCCAAATAGCTCAGTGGATTAAAGAGCCTGCAAGCAGGCGCAAGGGCCGGGGGTTCGATCCCTGGGCCTGCTATGCTGGCCCAGCCCCCGGGGCTTGTTGAGATGGCTATTGAGACTGGGCATGGTGGCGCGAGCCTATAATTCCAGCTCTTGGGAGGCTGTAAAGGTGAATCACTATGAGTCTGATCTAGTAGTGAGACCCTGAACACCCTGTAGACCCTTCCCTAAAATACAAAAAAAAAAAAAAAGCAAAAATGTTATAACATCACTCCCCATCTTCTCCTCTTCTCAGCATAGTCTTTCAGGGCAAGACAGATTACTCCATGCTTTGTAGCTGCTCCTCTATGAGCATCTCAAAGAGGATATCATGTCGTTCATTCTTCCTAGCTCAAACATTTAACACAAAAGGTATATAACAAACCAATAGTTTCTTGAGAAGACAAAACAAGAATGTTAAATGTGTTGCACACAGAGCACTAGCTTTTAATGCTTACATGAAAAGAGCTTAAATGTGATTATTTGCCTATCATTCTAGTGTACTGCCCTAGCTGTATATGAAAGAGAAAAGTTTTATAAGACAATTAGGGAAATGTTCTGAAAGATAGTGCAAAAGGTGACAAGCCAATTCTAATAAATTTCCAAGTTGAAAGTTATGCTAAATAGCTAGTTCTTTTTTTTTTCTCTCTCTCTTTTATTTTTCCATTTCTCCCAGGACACTTGTAGAAAGGAGGTCAACAGAACAGTTACTTGTGCGCCTGGGTTCTCCCCTATAGTGAGGCTGCGGGTGTGGCAACAGGTCCTTGCATAGCCATGAATATCCCAGATGAAAAACCATGTTTCCAACTGAAGGCCTCTGCGTGGCAGCCAGATGTACTACCAAGGGTCCTGTTTATTTGAATTTATGGTTCCTCTCTGTATCCCAAATGGCCTAGAAGGCTACACGTGGAATGCCCCACCGGCATTTGCAGTGACAATTGCTCACCTTTCCTCAGCATCTGTGTCTTTTCTCAGTTCATGTCTCTTGCACAGTGAAAAAGAGAGGGGGGAAGAGAGAGAGGAGAGAGAGGGAAGCGTGGGGGGACAGAGTGGGAAGGAGGGGTGGAGGGAGGGAGAGAGAGGGAGAGAGAATGGAGAAAACAACAGGCGAAAAAGGAGAATGTAATTATTTTCCTTTTCAGAAAGGAGATGCTTAAGAAAGATATTAAACTGCACCCCAAACATTCGGGAATGATATGACCTGGACATGGCTTTTTCATTCTTTCCTAGCAAGGAAATATTCTCATCTAGAAGCACAAATTACAATTTATGATTAGTGTGGGAGGAGCATACGGCAAGCATATGGTTCAAGGCCTCGCTTTCCTCTGAGACCATTAGCCGGGCCCTTCCCTGCTCTTCAGCGTCCCACGCTGACCTTAGCTCCCGGGTTTGTGTTCCCAGGACCTCAATGCAGTCGCAGACTTCATACGGCAACAGCTCCCCGCCTCTGAACAAGATGAACAGCATGAACAAGCTGCCTTCAGTGAGCCAACTCATCAACCCCCAGCAGCGCAACGCGCTCACCCCCACCACCATCCCAGACGGCATGGGATCCAACAGTAAGCACCTCTCCCTTCCCTGAGCTGAGAGGAGCGGTGCTGTGCGCTATGCAGGAGAAGACTGCTTGGGGGATGGGGCAAGGCTTTTTCCTAAGCCGAAGAAGGTCAGTGAGGCAGAGCAGACCAAAATGGAAAGGTTCACTTTCTCAGAGAGCACTGCTTGCTCTTGGAATGTGTGTTTTATTATAAAACCTACGAGTAGAGATGGAGGAGGCTATTGGCTCAGTAGGAACAAGTATCTCTATTTCCTGCCAAGCTGGATGAAGGCCCTTCCCCCTCCCCTTATGATAGTCAACTGAAAATGTAGATGATAAGTGGGAGGTAACATGGTGGATAAACTTAAAATGTAAATAAATGGATTCTAATCTGGTCTCTATTAGAAGAAAACTAGCTGTGGAGTTGTGGACAAATCATTTCATTTCAACCCATTAGAATGGCCACGCTACAGGTCTAACACGTGACAGCTGTATCCTGCCAGTCTTAGCATTCTCAGCTCATCTATCCTATTCCACCAGAGTTAGCGAATCTGCAGTATGAAACAGACTGACTTTTCTTATTCACATGTGTGAATCCCCCTTGTTAACTAAGTGTAAATATGAAAGGCAATGTGAGAATTGCCTCCAAATGAATTATAATGGACACATGCCTTTGCTACAAATAAAATTATGGTATCTCATAATTAATTTGCTAGAACTAGGTCTAGTAAAGTGTATGTACACACTTGAAAGGAAAAATGGGTGGTAAATGCAGAGAGTTGTGTACTACTTTCAAGCATGCAAAAGACTGAGCACTAATGTATGTGTCTTATGATCCTCCATCTATAAAATGAATTTTGTCCTTCAAGTTGCCTGGTTATTTCAAGGATTCAAACTGGGGTTTAAGAATTACATTGAAGAAATCTGTGTTTTCCGAAGTAATTTAAGCTAGGACAGGGTTGCTCCTGTGTGATCGCATGGCGCACATTCGAATTTCAGGGACCTAGAGGAGTGTGGCTTAGGGATGTGTGGAGGGTGACGTGTTTAGTAGGCAGAATACCTTGCCCCTGGGGATAAGTCCATCCTAGGTGTCAAAACCTGACCCCTGAGCTTTGGCACACTGAGAGGGAAAAAAACAGCAATCATTCAATTTCTTCTTCTTTATTTTGTTTTTCTTGTGACAACTAGGGTGTCCCAACTTGCTTCTTGGGATGACAGCATATTGGTAGGAAAAGTAGTGATGCTGCATTTACACTGATGCCACTTCTAATTTTCCCATTTTCTTTTATTGACAATTCACAGTTATCCTTTGACGTCCCTCAGGGAAATGAGAAGGGAGGCTGGCTGGGGTGTAGCTTGGTTAGTGGCAGGCTCTGCCCTGCGGTACCCTTCTGTTCATAACGCAAAACCAAATCACATTTGTTTTTCTATAAATAGATAATTTGGGGTTTTTTTCTTGACCTGAAGGAAAAACTTGTTTCATGAATATTATTAATATTAAGCTTTTCTACTCTATAGTAATTATCGCTAATTCACAGTTTAATAAAATACCAGTATTAGTGACGTTCCTACAGAGTGCTAATGCGGGCCACAAGAAAAGAGCTACAATTTTTCATGATAGCCTTCTTTACTAAGCCAACATTCCCTAGAAATATTAAAACAAGCCCTCCACTTCCAAATACCTGTTCCAAAGGTCACTCTCTTATTCCCAGTTTGTTTATGTGTTCACTCAACCTGGTTTTCAAGCATCTGACTTGCCAGGTACTGTGCTAGGTCTGTGAAGATCAAACCATGTATAAGAACTAAATGCTAAGCAGAAGATTTGTATAGTGAGGGAGACAGAAATATCACCCCCAAGAGCCAACACAAAGGAAGACCATTACCATAAAGAGTAGTGATCAATGAGAGAAATAGAAGGAGTGAAAAGGATGGGAAGAGATTGTCCTGGAAGAATAAAGGCCAAGAAATGTGCAATTAGGTTGGGGTCTGGCATCCCTTCCATTTGACTAATTGCATGGTGTTTGAAGGGACAGAGTAAGAGATGAGGCCAAGAAACAAGGCTGGTGGTTTAGGCCCCTCTAACACTAACCAGGAAGGATGGACCACTGGGATGCTGGTACCGGATCACAGCAGTAACCCTCTCTGTTCCTCCTGCTTTTGTTCAGTTCCTATGATGGGCACCCACATGCCAATGGCTGGAGACATGAATGGACTCAGCCCTACCCAAGCCCTCCCTCCCCCACTCTCCATGCCATCCACCTCCCACTGCACCCCCCCACCTCCGTACCCCACAGATTGCAGCATTGTCAGGTGAGTCTAGAGCCTATGCTCCTGGGGGCCTGTCCTCAGCATCTCTGGGGGTTGCGGGGTGGACCCCCCCCATCAAGGTTGACACAACAGCTTGAAGGAAAGAAAGTTGTCCAATGATTGGAGATCATTCACTGGTTCTCTCTGATCTATGCAGTGGTTGGCATAGTTTAATCAAAGAGGATGACTGTGATTGACACAGGAAACTATGGCTACATGTTATATCTACATGTTATATCTACATGTTATATCTATGCAGGTTTCATGCCTGTTTCCCATGCCTTCATTGCCTCCCTCTTCCACCTTCGCAGTTTTTACACCATCCACAGTGGCCCTCAGATTGGTGCTCAGGGCTGGGTTTCCCGAAGGGCAATAAACTTGCTATCTCGCTCCCTTTCCTGCTCTCTAGGCCTTATAGCTCTCAGCCCCCATGGAACTGATATCTTGGAGTTGGATGTTCACACAAAATTTCAGTGTTAGCACAGACAAGATAATTTCAAGAAGCTGGTGGCCTCTTCTCCTCTGCATAGGAAGTGTGGGTACCCTCCATGAAGAACTTCAGACAAGCAGCAGACAGAAATGCATGAACCTCAAAAGATCTGTTTCCTATAGCGACAAATCTGAACACCTTCTGTTTTGGTTTTGCCTGCAGAACTGTTCTTCCATTTGGCTGCCCGAATGACCTGCATTATTGCCCAGGCAGCGTCAATCATGAGGTGGCAAAATGGATAGTTTATGGCACCCAGGGATTGGCCTTGTGAGAAAGGCCGCACCATCAGTTACAGGCCAGCATCACACTAATGATAATTGTATAAGTCAAAAGGGAGTATTGAGTTTGAGGAGTAGCGGCCTGTGATATCTTTAATCAAATGTATTATTCTCCGAAACACCCTAATGCAAAACAATGAGCAGAGATGTTCTTTCTCTACTGAAGGGCTAGGACACGAGACAACTGGGACTCTGACCCCCTGATCCTTTCTTTCACCCCTGCAACGGCTCCTAAGGCACTTACACACAGCCCAAGAATATTAGGGACCATCCTTGGCAAACTGCGATCTGCAGGAATCCCTCAAGTCTACAGATTTTGCATAACCCTCAAGGTCAAGTTACCTGAGAGTGCTTAATCCTCCAATCAAAGGCCCATGCATGTTTTATCAACTCCTAGTCTGCTGTGTAGGGCACCCAGGGCACAATGTTGGGTTTTCCTTTATCTCGCCAATGCCGTTGGGGTGAACTTTCTGTTTCTTCCTTCCTCTTCCCTCCTCCCTCTGCAGTTTCTTAGCGAGGTTGGGCTGTTCATCATGTCTGGACTATTTCACGACCCAGGGGCTGACCACCATCTATCAGATTGAGCATTACTCCATGGATGTAAGTAACTGTTAGACTTTTCTCTTGAGTTTTATTTTTCATTTTCTCCCTATCATGATATATGCTTTGCAGTTCAATCCCTAAAATCTTTAAATTTTGTTTTTGTCATGACCCCAATCTTCAGATCTGATGGAACCTATAAACATGATGGGAAGATTCCCAGGCCTCACCCCATATAAATATCAGAAGCTCAGTCTCCCTTATTTTATCCGATCAGTCAACATGTATTTGCTGTAGCTACACTGTAGGTAAAGTCCAGAAGAAGAGATATAATTCCCACCACCAAGAAAAGTATATATAGTCTTAAAATCAGGTGGGATGGCACCGTCCTTTAATTCCAGCACACGGGAGACTGAGGCAGGAGAATCACTTTAGCTCAACAGTTTGAGACCAGCCTGAGCAATAGAGCGAGATATTGTAACTACAACAACAACAAAATTAAATCAAATAATTTACGTTAAAACAACTGAGCCATTTCAAAGAATCCAGAGAACTGTTCGAGGGTTCTCCTTTGCCTGCCGATATCCCACATGTGGAGAGTGGAAGGAGGCTAGCACTGTCACAACTCATTTTCCAGAGGGAGGAGATGACAGTGTGCAAGCTTTTAGGCTGTACCCCAGTTGACATTTCTGCCTCTCAATAAATTAGGACCTCATTAAGGGGCATCTGGCCTTTCCTTTACATGAAGAGTATATTTTTAAAGTCATTTTTAGTTCTATCAGAATAAAGTCCGTTCATCCCTGAGCACTAGAAATGATCACTGGCCATGGGTTCCAATCCCTTCTATGTCGTTTAGAAATAATCACACCTCGGGGTTATCACTTGATCTCTTTGGGCCTCATTTATCAATCTGGATTTCACCTCTCTCCTACTGGCTGTGATTTGTTTTTATCAAATAAGCTGAATGTGAGGGATCAGCCCACTGCTTCCTATCCCATTTCTTGATCTATTGCTTGCAAAAGAGGTGCTCGGGATTCCAGAGACATAATTTTTCTCCCAGGCTGTTTTTGATACTGCTTTCTTTGGGGTTCACTCTCTTCTCCTCTAGCTTCTGGGGGGCATTTTGGACTGCTGGGGAAAGATAGTCTTTGCCTTTGCTCCTGCTGCTGTAGTACCCTCCTTGAGCACCGATGCTAGAGATGTCCCTGAGTGTAAGATTGCCCCCACCCTGTGGTGGAAGCCACACACTCTGCTTCTCTTCCCTCCATCCCTTGCCACCCTGGGTGCTGCCGCAGGCTAGAATGCCTTATACACCGAAGCCATAGAGAAGGCTTTGCTGGAGTGTCCCACTAAGATTCAGACAATGTTACAATCACTTACATTCACTGGAGAGAACAGAGCTGCCCTAAATTTGGGAGCCTCCTGTAGAAGTCCTACCCAAAGGAACAGGGAATCAATACCTTCCTCGTATTTTGGAAGTCATATTAACTAGTGCTTACGCACGTGCTCCTATCAGAGAGTGTTCCAGGAGAATCCCGCAGCTTTTAGGATTTGCAGATATTCTCCATGAATCCATCTCTTCTTGTCTCAGTTGGCAGAGTTTAGTTTACAAAGACCTTTGAGCTTCAAAAGGATTAAAAGTGCAAGAAGCACAGAATTTGCTCACTTATCTGTGAGAGTAAGACTTTTGTTAAGGTGGTCTTTCTGCTATAACAGGAGGGTAGGATACTTCTAATGGCCCGAAAATCTGTGGGAGGGGGAACAGTATACCACACTACAAACTTCTGAACTGGAAAATGTCGGAAGGTCACCCAGCCTTCTCATCACCATATCAGTTCTTTCCTACTCATTTTTGGAAGTGGGCACCTGTCCCTCCACTTGCTATTGGCACCAGTCTAAGTAATTCGACATCCCTTCCTTGAAGAGAAACAGCTTCAATTGGGGTGGGTCTCCATTATTGGCCTTTGTAAGAAGAAGAGCTGTGACATTCATGGAATGGTAACATAAATGGCTTGCATTTGTGGTGTATATTTTAGAACTAATGCTACAAAACACATTTGCTTTTTAACAATCACATTTACTCCATAATACATGTGAAACTAAAAAGGCAATTTTAACCAATTTGACATGCAAAGAAGGTGAGGTTGACTTACTAGAGTTCTATAGCAGAATCAGAGCCTCTGCCAAGGTCCACTGGCTCCAAGCACAGCGTGCTTTCTACCCACCCTGTCTTTCATGAAATATGTCAGCTATCATTGAAATAAACTAGCTCAGGTAAACAAAAGCAATTCCACCATAGAATATTAACCCTGGAAATACTGAAATGTTTTCTGTCTCCATGTGTAGGACATAGACACACTGTTCTGGATGATCATGCTTTCCTTTGTGTAGACAGCAAGACATCTTTTGGCTAGTAGATCAAGTTTAGGTTTGGAGACTCTCCTGGATCCAGAGTTTATTAAATTCTTTGTATAACTCCACTGTTTTTGGAGCAGGGTCTCATGATGTACTCCAAACTAGCGTTGAACTCTCTAGGTAGCCACCTGGTTGTATAAATTCAGTCTTTTAAAATTCTCTCACCTTCAATTTTTCTATTTATTAAGTGGCATGAAAATATACAACATTGATCTAAGGTTTAATTGTGATTATGACTATAAAACAAATCATTCAATGTGTGGCATATAAAAAACAATTTCAATTAGTGAAAGATTCCCACATGTCCCAACCCTAGTGTTAGGGACTGTCTATTAATACATTTTTTTCTGCTGACTGAACCAGGCAAATTTAAGAGTCAGAAGGTACTTTATGTTTTTCATGGACACTTTTCCCTCTCGTATGAACATAGTGTCTATTGTGTCAATGGGCAAACAGAACCCAGAAGAAAAATAAGTGAATAATTATCCACAAGCCACAGCAGACCCCTCACTTTTGTGCTTCTGTGTTTAGTTTCCTACAGCTCTGGAGACTATCAAAAAGCACATTTGATTTTCCAGGTGAGGGATCAGTAAGTTGATATCAATTAAATTGGAACCCTGAGGCGTGATAAACTGTTCTGGCAGAGGCCCACTTTATCTCTGTGTGCTGACGCTCCCTGCTTCTCTTCCCTGTGGCGCAGGATTTGGCAAGTCTAAAGATTCCTGAGCAGTTCCGCCACGCTATCTGGAAGGGCATCCTGGACCACCGGCAGCTGCACGACTTCTCCTCCCCTTCCCATCTCCTGCGGACCCCCAGCGGCGCCTCCACAGTTAGCGTGGGCTCCAGCGAGACCCGTGGCGAGCGCGTCATCGACGCTGTACGCTTTACCCTCCGCCAGACCATCTCTTTCCCTCCCCGCGATGAGTGGAATGACTTCAATTTTGACATGGATGCTCGTCGCAATAAGCAGCAGCGCATCAAAGAAGAAGGAGAGTGAACCCTGCTCTGCTGGTTCTCTCCATCTTTTGCCTACCTGCCCAGCCCCTAGGAGGCGAGCCTGCCCACTTTCAAAGCATTCTCCCTAGCTCTTTCCCTTCCTCTTCTCAGTCCAGCATCTTAAGGGAAGGAGAAGTGAGAGGCTACTACTTACCTACCGTCTGACCTGGCATCTGATTCTGATTCTGGCTTTAAGCCTTCAAAGCTATTGCTTGCAGACTAAGTTGTCATGGTAGCTAGAAGTGAGTGAATAAAGCAGTGGGTGTATCCTTAAGCAACAGAGATCTCTCATTGACTTTTATAAAGCATTTTCAACTTTATAGTCTAAGACTATATATATTATAAATATATAAATATACAGTATGTATTTTTGGGTGGGGGCATTAAATACTGTTTAAAATGTAATTTAAAGGAATGAAAATCTCATTGCACTTATCAACTTTGAAAATTAACTTCTTTTGGGTAGCTGAACTGTGCCCCTTTCCTCAGGGGTATCATGGATGATGACGTAGGTATTTAGAGCTTTATGATCTGCTTGATGGGGGACAGTGGTGTACGTGATCTTTCAATTCTTTGCATCCTGGATACATACCACATTATGACTTTTGATAAAACTATTTGTATTTACCATTTCTTATTATGTGGTGAGACTGTATATGGGTACACGATTCTCTGCATTGGCTCATTTGATTAGTAGCATCCCTTTCAGTGAGGTTGGTTCACTTTGTGTTTGTCACAAAAAGAACATGGTCTGTATTCATTTTCTCAAATGCTAAAGAGCACATCCTCTCTTGCCTTTGATTGTGAATGAGGAATGTGGGTCAGGGCTAAAATTCTGAATAGATCCACAGCACCCAGTTCTAATGTGATACATCTAGGCATACCTATAACTTCTTTGCATTTAATATAAGACACGTTAGTAGTTACAGGGAAAACATTTGATGCCCTTACAGAAGCCTTAGTATCAAGTTTGTCTATTAGCTTGCTTAACTCAAATCCATATTCACTACTCTTGCTAGAATTCCAATTCATTCATTTGGGATGGGTGCCAACTACCTAGTTTTTGGGTAAAGAAAGCCCAAGAAACATAGACACGACTCCAAATACTAAGTGTCTACTAACTACTATGATAACTCAAAACACTGTGAAGTGAATTTCCTGAAAAGATGTTTTAAAGCATGATAATATGAGGTGCTTCATTTAAAGCTCCTCACAAAACTTTGGAAGATTTTCCTTTTTTGTCTTTGGGGTTAAAAATACCATAGTGAACAGAAAAACACAAAATTATGAGCTGAAATTTCCCTGGGCATCATTTGCAATTACTTCATTTTTGATCAGTAAGCAC
This sequence comes from Octodon degus, assembly GCF_000260255.1. Taxonomy (NCBI): domain Eukaryota; kingdom Metazoa; phylum Chordata; class Mammalia; order Rodentia; family Octodontidae; genus Octodon; species Octodon degus. The sequence goes on from NW_004524704.1 coordinate 4,892,470, forward strand.
TCCGGTTCATCAGAAAGTAATGCCGAGGTCCTCAATTCCCATATGTCTCTTTTCAAGCTGCGAGCAGACTTCCCGACATTTCATGATCCTTCATGAGAGGTATTGTCTAGACCACCTCTGCAGAGAATTGTTTTAAAACCTCCAGCAAACATAAAATTGACAATACCCCTCTAGATGTTTTGTAAACATGATTTGTAACAAATATATATTTTTTTAAAATACAAAACAAATATTTTAATATGCGCTAATGTTGCTTAAAATTTTCAAGTGAGTCAAGATCAAGACCTGTCATTGCACATAAACTTCCACTTTAGTAGTAAAAAAAGGTTCATGTGGCTATCAAATTTAGGAAGCTCATCACAAAATGTATATATATTCTGCCTGTGAAATTATATTTTTTTTTCTCTTCTTGGGATAGTAGGCTTTCCAGAACCATAGCTAAAAAGGTTTTTTTTTTGTTGCTGATTTGTATTGTTTTTCTATTTTTATGGGCTTGCAACTTAAGAAGACTATATTGTCAGCTAAGCCACATAGCCATGATTGTCAGATGGGGGAAGGGACACTCGTTTTTTTATGTGTTTATTTGTGTGTACGTGTGTGTGAGAAAGAAAGCAAGTCCTTGATTTCAACGTTTATTGTGCTTCGATGATTGTAAGCACTGTTAATTTCTGGAACAAACATGCAACTTTGAAAATTCACTAGAAAAATACTGTGTCATGGTCATGGCTGGGAGACCAACAGCTTTACCTGTGGTCCTGAGTGTTTGGATAAACCTAGGACTTCGGAACAGTTGCAGCACTACTGAAGTGACACCAGGAACTCAAAACTTCCTGTCCAGTGTCTCAAGAATTTGTTCTTAGCCATAGGAGCCCACATATGCAGTGGCAACTTCCACTCCTCGAATGTAAGAGTAGCCAGGACAAGTGTGAAAGCACCCTAGAGGTGGACAGCTCCACAGAGTTCTAGCGCTCCCGTGGAGTCGCCTGAAAAACAATATGGTGTTGTTTGGAGGATATCATGGACAGAAATAGACCAGAGAATTATCTTTATTAAATCCACTTACCTGTTGTTTTGTTTGTATTCCCCTAAGATACAGTACTTAGCAATGTTGACTATTAAAGAGATGTGGGTTTTTTTATTATTTTTATAATTGTACAAAAATTAAGCAAATGAAAGAAGTTTTATATGCGTATTCATGTTTTCAAAAGTTTCTTATAGATGTGATGCTTTTTTTTAAAGCTTTGGTTGCTTGTCTTTTGTTATTTTTATGTTATGGGCTTTTAGAGAGCCAGAGGCAAATCTATAAGCCACTTATTTGCCAAGATATGCAATAAAATTTTTAAAATTAATAAAAATGCATTGAGGAATTGGGCTGATGTGTGTGTCTCTTATGTCTGTTTTCCATTATTCCAATTTCGGGACTCATTTTTATCAACACAGAACAGGAAACTGAAATCAGCATCGTTGAGTTTCAAATATTGACGATTCCCTTTGCAGCACAAGTTACTTCTTTCTTTTTTATGTTATTCAATCTATGAAATAGACTGAGGATTTTGGTCATTTAGTAGCTGAGGCATTTGTAGTTTTAATATTTTGATTGAGGGAGGGAAAGAGGGAAAGAAAGAGGGGGGAGGGAGGGAGGGAGGGAGAGAGAGAAGAGTTCACTGTAGAACAGGATCACTCCTATGTTCATTACAGTTCCATCATGCTCAACAGTGGCTTCCTGCCCTGTGGGACTGGGCTGCATCTCTCCTGCTAGCATGTGGACTCACTGCAGGTGCAGAGCTCTGACTGCACATGTTCCCCTTGAAATCCAAAATTAAGTAGTATGTGAGTAAACTACCAACTTTTTAATTACATACATATGTGCAGTCAGTAGACTACCAGCCCTGTCAAAATAATCCAGTGATTTTCTTAAAGGAATAACATTTGTTCTTTCATAAGATCAGATCAGATGGCAGGAAACAATATAACACCTTAGACTAATAGAAAACTTCAGAGAAATATACATATAATATTTATATATGACATTTTTAATACATATAAATGCACGTGCACACACACACACACACACACACACACACACACACACACGGATACATAGTAGTGCCTAAGATGAAGAACTTGATTCTTTCTATAGTTCTGGTCACAAATCAAGTTGAATGAGAACTGAATCAAATTCAATGCTTAGGTTCAATATTGGCCTTTTGGGGCAATTTAATTCGGTTCTCATACAGTTTGGTTTACAACCAGAAATATGGAGAGAATATATATCTTTAGTTTCACTGTCTTGATTGATTGATTGTCTTAAATTGACCCAAAGCATTGATGTCGTATGTTCATTTTGACTTTGCATAAGAGCCTGAAGTCCCATGGTGGCTGATCTGGTGACAAGGTGGATGAGGATGCACTGCAATGTTCATAAGCCTGCTTTTCCGTAGGATGGCTCTGGGCAGCCCATTCACTGCATGCTACCATATTTCATAAAGACATTCACAAAAGAGTGCCAGAACTGCGGAGGAAAGAGGCAAGAATGATGAGATAAATGCATTCCAAGGGAGGAGGTGTGTTTTGAGTGGAATTAATGACAATGTGTCTTTTTCTGTGGTAAAATTTTTCATTTAAGTTTTTACCGTATATCGTGATCATATATTCCATGATATATTACTATATATAATACATGTGTCATTGTCTTAGTTATTTTTCTCATTGCTAAGACAAAAATACCCAACACCTAAAGTTAAAAAGAGAAATGTTTATTTAACTTTGAGTTTCTAGAGGTTTCCGTCCATAATCAAATGGCTTCAAGGCAGAATGTCACATGGCAGAGGGGCAAGAGTTCGTGGCAGCTGAAGACAGCAAAACTGACAAAGACAAGACTCTTTCTTTCCCTTATATTGTGTGCAGGCTGCATGCCTTAGGGTGTAGCATTCACACCCTCAATACCAGCACTGGACCATGAATCAATCACAAACTCGAGACTCAGCAACCTCTGAAAATCCTACCCCCACATGAGTGCCTGGGGCTGGGGACACACCTAGATCCATCCTGTATTGTAGTCCTGATAGACAATCTGCTTTTAAATCTAGACTCCCATTATGAAGACACATCTAGTCAAAGTACCTGAACTCTATAATAGATATATGAGTCCTTATTTCTTGAAACCTAAATGATAGATGCCCCCAAATTAAATCATTGGTATAATTAGCAGTAGGAAAAAGAGATAAATAACCAAAGAACAATGAGCATGACTAATCCTTGGTATAGCATCACAAAATCTTCAATTTTAGGCTAAAAATTTCATCAGTACATGCTTCTGGTCTATTCATTTTGGGTAATGTGTACACATACAGATAGCCTATTTCTCTTAAGGTTCTTTTCTCCCTCTCTCCTCCATCTCTCAGTTCCTGCCCATTTGCCAACCATCTATCTCCTAATGTCACATTATCTATCTTTTATTTTGTTCTTCGGTTTACTTACTTTGAGTCCATTCTCAGGTGAAACCACACAGTTGGTTTGCATTGGTATTCTCTCTTATAGATCTTCTGAAATACAAGGAAAGAAACTACTTTTGTAAAATCAGAATAAAGTTTCTTTTCTTCCAATTATCATAGGAATTAGTAAACATTTTTCCAAATCTAAAATACATTAAGGATAACTAGTGATCTTGTTTGTCCACATCTTGAGACATTTTCACTCTATTTTTACCACTCCAGGAATTATTTTATCCTTATTTGTCAATCACAATGAGCTCAAAACACTTATTTAAACTAAAGCACAGGACCAGGGAGATAGCTCAGTAGAGCATTTGCCGGGCAAGCACAAGATCCTGAGTTCAATCTCCAGTACCATATTTAGGGCTGGCCAAATAGCTTAGTGGATTTCTGGGATCTTGACTATTATAGGACTCGGTCTGTTTTTAATTGGGTTGATGTTACTTGGAGTTCTGTGTGCTTCAGTTACCTGAATGTTAGATTGTTTCCCCATATTTGGGAAGTTTTCTGCTATTACTTCTGCCCATATTCTTTTTATGCCATTTGTATTGACTCCTTCCTTCTCCTTGATGCCTATTAGTCTCATGTTGTTCATCTTTTCATCATCTTGCAGGTGATGAATTATTTTTTCCTGCATCCTAGTTGTTTTTAAGAAATCTTTTCTTACCTTTTCACTAGCTGTGATAGCGTCTTCAAGATCTGAAACTCTATCTTCACTTTCATTCAAACGGTTCTGCAAGCTTGTGATTGAGATTTTAAGCTCCTCTACATCTCTTTGACTCTGCTTCATGCAATCTATTTCTTTCCTATATTGCTTATTCAAGGATTCCATAGTTTTTCTAATCTCCTCTATCTTTTTATCAGTGTCTTCTTGAAAAGCGGTTATTAAATTTTTTACTTCAGAGATTATTTCTGATCTGATTTCCTCTATGTTTCTGCATTTTATTCTTTTCTTCAGACGCTATTAATTCAGAGATTTCTTTTTTTTTTATTTCAGAGGTTATTTCTGATCTGAGTTCCTCTATACTTTCCTGCAGTTGTTTCTTTACTTCAGATACTATTAATTCAGACATTTAGCTGTGGGATTCCCAATTTCTTCTGTGCTAGTGTCTTCCGCATTTTTGGGGGGTGGGCTTGGGGTCTGAGATTGCATTTTGTTCCTTCTCTTTGTCATTTTGTATAACACTGTCCTCTGACCTTTGGTGTAGAGCTTTGGTACAGTTATAGCCTTAGCACCTACTGATATTTGGGTGCAGATCTATGAAGTGTGAATTCATCCAGTTGTGCCTGGTTTGGGTCTGGCTGCTGTGCTCAGCTTTTTCCTGCTGCAACCCTTGGAAGTGAACCAGTTGTGCCTCTCTGGCAAGATGTTCTGCTCCTGGATTAGTTGAGTGGTTCTGGCCCCTAGTCTCTCTGCAGGGACTTCAGCTACCATTTCAACCCAGGCCTGTATGCCAGGCCAGGCTAGGTCTGGAGGGGTCTAGAGAGCATGGTGAAAGTTGTCACTCATGAGCTGGGCCTGGGCTGGTTACAGAGGTGTGGAGCGGTCTCAAGAGCACAGCAGATGTTGTCAATCACACGCTGGGGCCTGGGCTAGGTCCAGAGGGGTCCAGCTGGCAAAGGGGAGTATGGAATCTCTCCCATACACTTGCTGGACCTGGGCTTGGGCTTGGTCTGGGGGATCCCAAGAGCACAAGGGAAGTTCTCAGCTCAGTGGATTAAAGCACCTGCTTAGGTGGATGCAGCATCCAGGGTTCAATGCTTGGCCTGCCATGCCCCTCCCCCCAGGGTGTGCTGAGACTAGGCGTGGTGGGATGCACCTGTAATCCCAGTGCTTGGGAGACTGAACACAGGCGGATCCCTACAAGTCTGATCTAGGGAGTGAGATCCTGTAGACCTTGTACTAAAATTAAAAAAAAAAAAACTAAAACAAAGATGAGGTTACCCATAACTGTGCTGATGTGGCAACTGAACATTTTATATAAGACCAGTCAAACTTGAGATCTGTTCTAAATGCAAACTATACATTTGATTTCAAAGAATCCAAATAAAAATAACATAAAATAGTTGTGTTCCATTTATGATAGTTTTTATGTTGATGGCATGTGGCAAAGATTACATTTTGCACCAAATAAAGTAATAAAATATTAATTTTTACTTTCTTTTTTATTTATATCTGCTTAAAATATTCATATTCTATATAATTCTATCAGATGACTGACCTGAAAAAATAATGCCATAAATACATAGGGTTATGACATCAATTTGCTGAATATAATTGCACAATATTTTACTGTGTTCTTTATAAGCGTAGCAACCACCTGCAAGCAGTAATATGGGGTACGATAAGTTTGCAGTCAGAATTTATCCATATCCCCTCTGCATCGTCAAAAGGTTAAAACTGACAGAAGGTATTTGGAAATTGTCAAAAATCAGGAGATGAACATGAAGAGAAAGTAGCGCTCTAGACTCTGAGTGTGGCGAGATTGATCGTGTATATTAATTCTCAGGCTGAGCCACAGTCCATTGAAATCCTCATTTAAATTTCACAAACATGAGCTCAGAGGATTAAAGCGCCTGCTTAGACAGACTCGGGGGACAGTAGATTCGATCCCGGGCCTGCCATGCTGGCCCACCCCAGTGGGGCGTTGAGCTGGGGAATGAGACTGGGCGTGGTAGCACGCCTGTAATCCTAGTGCTTTGGAGGTTGTAAAACAGTAAAGATCACTGTGAGTCTGATCTGTGTAGTGAGACCCTGTAGATCCTGTACTAAATACATAATAAACAAATTTATTTCACAAACACTACTTTCAATAACTAAGCAGCACAGTCCTAATGATGGAGAGGAACTATATCTAAACAGTTATTCAAAAGAGAAAATTTCGCCAGGTAGTATTTTGTAACAAAACCTGCCCATCCTCTTTTTGCTTTGGTATTGGGAATTGAACTCATGACCTCACCCTTGCCAGGCAGGCATTGCACCTTTAACCTATATCACTGGCTCTCCATCCTATGGGATAATGTCATTGAGCTCTAAGTTTCCTTGTACAGCAAAATTTATAATAAACTTTATAAATAAATAATAATGATCTTTATGCATTAAAGGTAGTGGGACATAAATAGATACTGTAAACATTTAAAGGACCATTATATTAATATTTATAAATCTAAAAATAAAAATATTGAAAATTGGAACAAAAACATCACTGTCCCTCTTCAAAAAGTTATGAGCCATTAAAAAATATTTCAAATGTTGCATTTTGATTATGTAAATTTAAAAAAGAACAATCAGTAATGAGTAATTAGATTCTACCAGGGCATTTTTATATCATTTTAAGGTAGGTATACTACCTTAAGGTAGATTGCATGTCAGTGTGTGGGCAGTGAATTGCATTCAGAAACAATTTCCCACTTGTTGTGTATCTACCGCTTAAGGGCATTAAAATGGAAAAGAAATCTTACTAAAATTTCTGCTCTCCTTTATCATTTATCCTGTATTTTATTCACAAAATTTCTAAAATTTTGGGAAAGAATGTACTAATTCCATCAAGAAAATGGTAATAGTATTTTCTTTTTACTAAGCTTAGGCATTTAGATGAACTTGCCTAGCTTTAACAGTTGCAGAAATCAAAGCCCTGATGTTGAAAAACCAGGCTTGAGTTCAGCAAAACATGCATTAGAGTTTTGAGAATGGTGCACTACATTTTTGCTTTGAGCCCATATCTGCATCACCTAAGAAGGTAACCCAAGCATCTTCGTCGGTGTACCAAGCATTTCTGATAGCAAAATAGAGTACTCCGAAAATAGTGGGTGCACACTGGAGTCTTTCTACTGAGGCATGTGACATTAATTTCTGAGTCACCATTTCAAAGACTGGCAGTCAGTATTTTTTCTCCCTTTGGCCGTTCATCCTCATTCATAGTCTGTGGTTCTTTTATTCGGCATGCTAGAACACAGGATATTTTGACCCTAAGTATAGATTTCCCAGAATCTTCTTTGTATCCACAAAAGATTTAATGTCCACTGTAATTTTGCGTGAACTTGATAGACTCTGTGCAATGTTTCTGGATGCTCTCGACATTCAGAAATGGTGTTCAGATTTATGGGTGTTTGTGGAATTACACAGAAGCAGTGTGGAAACAGCACAGGACTGAAAGAAGTCCAGTGACTTGGCCTTGGTGTTGAGTCTTGTGTACATCATTGTTAACATTTATAAAATGAAGATTTGAACCTCTAACTTCTCAGTATTTTAGTAATATCTTTGGAAGACAGCTGAATGATGACACACAAACATCTGCCAATACAGGAATGAGGTCATAGCTTGACGACCAATCACAGTGCCATGCTACAATCCATATTCAGTGTAGATCTCAATGCATTTGGGAATTCATTCCTTCTTTACAAAAGTATTTTATGGAGCACAAAACATTCTACACAGACACATATCTACTTCACAGATTTGTAGGTCGTTAGTTTCAAGCAGCACTTTCAGAGTTAGGCTGGGTGTGCCTCTGAAATTTACGAGGTTTGTAACCCTCACATCAATTCCAAGTCAGTGTGTGCGCCAAGTGGGTGGTAAGGTCTAGCAGCTGAATCTTCCTCCTGTGGTTTTTATCAAAATTCTAGATGAGAACCTGGGAGGCCTAGCTTTTTGGAATTCAAATAAAAGTGAAAGACAGTGAAACCAGGCAGAGGAAGTGATTTCAGCCAGAGAAAGCTTGAAATAAGGAACAACAGAAAATAGAGAATCCATTGTGCAAGTCTTCAAACACTTTTTCCTATAATTTTGGAAAATAGTTATTTTTAAGACAAATTATGATATTTTAAATGACAGTTAAACCTCATAAACTCTTGGTATTACCTTTTATGCATTGATGGAGCTCTACTCTTCCACTTTTTAACTAAGATCCTATCAGCTGTATCTAATATTACCAAGGAGTCCTAAAACCCCTCTTTCCCTCGAAAAGTTAGATAAAGCACTTGAGAGTACTGACAATGCCTAGGACACCGAATGTGGGAATTATAGACAAATAAAAGGAGAAACAGCACAGAGATCAACTCATTGTCATAAACCAGGTTATGAAATAAGTAGAAAAGTTTGCTGTGTCATTCCCTAGGGCCTCCTGCCAAATGTATTTCAAAACTATTCAGAAAGTTTGTTCTTAAGAATTCTACATCCCAGTACCGCAAAAACAAACAAAGAATTCTACAATTATAGTTGCATTCAGTAGATACACATTTGATGCTAGCATTTGTAAATATTCAAAGGAGAGATCAGGCACGAATGCCCCAGGAAGTTCTCACTTTAATAAATTTCAGCCATTCTGGAGGAGCAATGGAAGTTATTTGCCTTGTATCACTCAGTGCAAGAGGCTTCTCACACACACTACTGAGGACTCTGTGTGTGTGTGTGTGTGTGTGTGTGTGTGTATACATGTATATATGTGTTAGCTATTTTTTTTTAACTCCTTTTGAAATAGAGGTGTTTAATTTTCACACGGCACTTAAGGGGTCGCCAACCTAAGTAATTTACCTGCAAGTAGCACAGCTCAGGAAAGTCATGCTAAAGCTCTATATGAAAAATTGCACTTCTCTGTTGCCCTTTGATTCATTGCAGAAGACTTTCACCTTGTTGTAGCCCATTTGCTGCTACTACCTGATGCTCCCAGCTTAGTGGTTCCCTGCATGCTGGAAGGGGCATGGGGTTATTTGCATTTTGCCAAAACTTTCATGCTATTCCTTGTGCGTGATTGTCTGCCATCACATTCTTTTTAACTGCCACCTTCAGGCTCGTGATACCTTCGAGAACCACAAGTAAGACTCAAAGTCCTATCTAATCATGGCTTGCCAAAGGTTCGCCAGAAGGCTTCACGCTCTGTCCCTTGGCTGGCTGATGTTCAGTCAGCATTTGGCAATGAATGGAAGTTCTGTCTCTTTGGATACTCCCCTGCTTCTCCCTGGTATAATATCCTATTCATGAGAACATACTTTGGCTGGCTTTGCCCTCCATCTTTCATCTCCCGAGCCTCATTACTTCTCGTCTTGCTCATCAGCACAACCTCCATAACTCTTTGACCTCCTTTGGTGAGGGTGGCAGGAGTGGTGAATGCCTGCCTCTCTCCCATGATTGCAGTGCATTGTTTCCTTCCCTGAGGAGAAACACTTCCCTGTCCCTTGGCTGAACGACTGTTTGCTTGTCAACCCCAGTCCAATTATTTCTATGGTACTCTTGTGTAACTCCAGGCTTTCCTCCATGCATGTGTGAGGAAACCAGACAGGATAAATGTTCCACAAGTGTGGGGATCATATGGTGAAGCTCAGGAAAGATCTGCACAGAGCTGGCCCATGGACCTTGGTGCTCTTATGCTTCCTGTCCAAATGACATCTCAGCATCTTGTGGTCCTGCTGGTATGTGCAAGGCCATGTGGAAACTCCAAGTTGAGAACTGAACAATGGAAGAACAAACCAAGACAGAATCAGAATCACTTAGTTTAAACTCTTTCATCATGTGGAGCAGGAAATGGAGACCACAGTAGGAAAGACACTCTTCAGCCTTATAGGAAGGCTGCTAAGAAGGAGTAAGGAAGAACCAGCTGGCTTACAGCTTCTTTTTCTACTTGAATGCAATGCAAGCCCACCATTACTTAGAAGCGGTATTTCTCCTGAATAAGAAAAACACTTACATTGTCATCATTCTTCCTTTCTCAAGGGAGCTTGGCAAACAGTACTTTTGAGTGCTGCTACAAGTGGCAGCTCACTGCTTGCCATTTTCTCTTCCACGTGGGTCTTCAGCTACAAACTCCCATGACCAACACTGGAATCCACACGTCTGCAGGACTGGAACCAAGTATGGATATGGGGCTCTTAGATCTGTGTTGTTCCAGCTGGTATTTTGGTGTAACAGCTTAATTTTCTGCTTTTGTTTTGAGCACAAAACAAGGTTCACTGTGATGCGGGATTAATGATGAACAACATCTCAGATTTCTTAAGAGAAACAAATAAGAAGACAGCGCTACAGAATGTCACAAACTCCTTCTTAGAAGGCCTTGGTACTGCTGGCTCAAGAAAAACAGCACCGTTAATTTTATCCTGTAACTCCTTAACAGGACTACATTGTCCTTCCCAGTTGGAGAACATGCTGAAACTAGAGAGAATGTGAGCTCAATGATTTTGTATTACATTCCTCATACAAAAAAAAGGCAATCAGTGTTTGCACAGAAAAGTCTGCACATAAAATTTACGTCAAAGGAGAGATGAAGGAGACCTTAGGTTGTGCAGTCTGAACCCCTCAGTTTCCATTCCATTTTCCAAGCTGGTCATCTTGGAAAGTTTATTTATAGTGTCCTTGGCTAGTTTGCCTCAGGTGTAAATTGGAGATAACCTAGCAATTTTATTCTAGGATCTAGATTAGTTAACACATTTAAAGCATTTAAAGTAGACCTAACACTTATTCTTTACGGGTCAAGAGCCTACATGTCATTTTCACCTTACTTTTTAAAGAGAAGACTCACCTATCTGTGCTACAGTTGAATCCTGGGCACATTCCTCGTTGAAGCTCCTATTCTGAGCTTTAAAGCTTTGAAGTGTTTCTCTGAGAAAAATCTTTTCATGCGTTGTGCTGCTCCAGTCAGGCTTTCCTTAGTACATCTCTCACGTGACTGTGACCCCAGACTTTGAAAGGGACATATTAGGCTTTGAGTGTTCAATTCTTTTCTATTTTAAGGAGCATTAGGAATCTCAAGCTAGGATGCTGAGAAAATAACAGTAAAGAAAGTAACAGTCAATAGCAGTGCTAACAGGAATAGGCACAGGGCATGAGCTAGAGTCAGATTCGGGATTCTCTTCTTCCCTTTGCTATAGACTTATCACATCAGGAAACAAAATATGTCATTTGCTTTTCTTATCTCTAAGGGGAAAGAGGACAGAGTAGAAGAGGTCTACTTTTCTTCTACTTGCAATCTCCAGAAGAGTTTAGCTCTACATGAGAACACCCACCACTTGTAGAAGGCAGCATGTGCTTGCTAAGTTGTGACACTATCTAGCTAGAATGAAAATGCCATGTGAATTGACACCAGCTAGGTAAATTCTGTAAGAAACACTATGAGGTCACAGTCAGGTTTGATGCCACAAGTATACATATTTTCCATGATAATATCCCATCATATTACATTCTCAGGGTAAAAAAAAAAAAGATGATGTCATTACAAAGAAAAGGAACTAGAGATTTTCTTAAGTTACCCTAGTAAAAAGAAACTATTAACAAGAAGAAAAAAGTTAAAGAAAATCTGTTCCAATTACTTGGGGCTCATGCAGGAGAACTAAAGTTGAAGGCCAACTTGGGCAACTTAGGGGGATGTTTCTCCTCAGATTGAAATAAAATGTAGAGCTTGGAAAACAGCTCCATGGTAAAGCACTTGCTTAGAATGTCCAAGGCCCCAAATTCAATCTCCAGTACCCACAAGAGAAATAAAAGGGAAAAGAAAATCTGGTAACAGAATTGATGATTTAGATGGATTACATAAATGAGTAATCTTTATATTCTTCAGGTACACTTAAAGTTTTTAAAAGTTTTTTATGTAAATTACCTCTTTACTTCCACAACCCTATGAAACAGAAAGCGTAAATACTGTCAGATAGAAAGACTTTTAAAGCAGAATCAATGGGAAAACACACACATGTCCAAATTTGCAAAGCTAGTTACTGCTAGAACCAGTGGATACACCAGACCTTGGTCCTTTAATTCAAGTCTCTTCTTCTGTGACACCACTGTCCTCAGTCATCGGATATTTTTCAGTGGGTTGTATTAGGGTGAACACACACACACCCAGGTAACAGAAGCCTGTGGTTTTGTACTGGGCCAAGGTGGAGTAAGTCTTCCCAAATCCGTCCACGTTGGATGTCATCCTACACCCAGGCCTCCGGCCTACATGGGATCGGGATCATGCTTTGATGGAGGCTACCTGCCAGTGAGATGCAGTTCACTGTGGCACTGATTCACTCATCAACTGTAATAGGACAGAGGCTGTAGCTACTGCTGAACACTTAGCATTCTCTGCCAGAATGTCTCCTCACACGGAAGGATTCTTTGTGCTGCTCACTGATAAATTCCAATAGCTGACTAGGGATATAGTTCCTGGCAAGCATGAGATTGCGAGTCTGATTCCTGGTACTAGTCCTTCAATAACTATTTGGGGAATGAACAAACAATTCTTGAAGCCTCATGCTGCTCTGCATTTGTTATGCTTGTGTCTTCAACAGAATGCCTTGGCCTTACCTAGCTCATCTGAATTGACATCTCCCTGCCTATCTTTCCAGTAGCCATGGAAACATCACCTTCACAACAAAGCTTCTTTGATTATCCACTCTCGAGTGACTCAGCAGCATTTAGTTTCATTCCAGTTCCTGTATTACAGTGAGGGTGACCTCTGGCACAGTTTGGTCTACACTGATGACTAAAAAAGCAATTCAATTTTTTTTTTTTGAGGGAACATATAAACAGCATTCTCCTATAATCCAGAGAAGAAAAACAGAAAAAATGGAAACAAAATCTCCATTGCTGTCAGCTACTTACAGCGGCACTATCTGTTCATAAAAAAAAATCTTTTACAAAGCCCAGGCACTCCCTGACACAGCGTGGGGTCACCTTTGTGACTGGCCTGTGTGTAATTCTCAATAATCCATGCCGTTCTCCATGAGCTGCTCCCTAATTTGAACAGGACTTCTGCCTTCACAGGTGTCATCGCGGTCTACTTTGTACACTCTGTTTTACGGCACATATAAAACTTCCTCCTGCAGCGTGTCCTTTCCACATTTAGTTTTCTACCAAGCTCCTGACTAAGTTGCTTAAAATATACTAAGTATTTAATGAGGCTTTGGTGCATTATTATTTTAAGTTATAATAATAATAATGTGCAAACCAGAAAAGCAGGTAATATTTTTCTCTTTATCAGAATGCCTTCCAATAGAAGGAAGTAATCGGTGAAAAGACACCATATGGTGGGGCATATGTCAAATTTAGTATCACATGCATCCGTCTTACTTTCCTAGATGGCTTTCTTTTCTCTGTGGGCATAGCTGTGGTCCCACTTTGGTCTATTACTGCGGTGACAGAGCTGTGACAGTGGGTGACTGTGAATGGAAAGCAGGGAAGTAACTGCTTTGGGTGAGGGATCTAGCTGCTGTCTCTCATTTCATCTCCAAGACTCCTGGATCCTGAAGCTCTGCTAGCACAAGCTTCTGCTTCACTGTGATGGTCTGTTGGCTTCACAGTGACAGGCTTTCTATGGAAGAAGGATTTCGTGTCCATACCTTAAGCTCTGCTGAAGTTGTTCTAGTATATGTATCATTTGAGAACTTGCGTGTTGTTTTGTTTTGTGTGCTTGTTTTTTATTTTTGACTTTTATTTATTTATTTTTTGCATTTTTAGGGAAGGTTCTACAGGGTGTTCAGGGTCTCACTACTAGATCGGACTTGTAGTGATCTGCCTGTTTACAGCTGCCCAGGAGCTGGGATTACAGGCACGTCACCAAGCCCAGTCTCAATCACCATCTCAGCTTGCCCCAGGGGCGGGGCTAGCACAAGTGTGCTTGTTTTGTGCTGCAAAGCTTTTATTTATTTTTTAAATTTTATTTCATTTTATTTTGGAGAGTAAAAACAAAAGTAAAAACAGGGGGGCAATCTGTTTGGGCCCCCCTTCTGTGCCTCTCTGAGACAGCAGCTTTCTTTCCCTCAGTAAATATATTTTGCCATGAAAAAAAAAAAAAGTAGAAACAGAGACAGAAGCAGGTTAACATACAACAATACACGTCTTACAGATTTTTTATAACAGGAATAGCTAACAATCCTATTGTTGATATATTATCTATTTTTGTTGTTAAATCTGTTGCTCAGATTAACAGATACAGTTATGCAAGATTGGACAGATAACTGAATATTAATATTTGCTTTCAATAAACCTTAATTTTTTTCTTATCTTTTTCACCTTTTTAAAAATTTATTTTAAAGAGAGTATAATAATAGTTGATAAGACGTTAGAAATGGTACACATTTAAAACATCAAGATGAGAGTTATTCAACCATGGTTTTTGTATTACACATTGCTGTCCTTGAAGCATTTGCTTAGATCACAGACATCAGCATACAGAGTTAGTTAAGGTAAAAATTCTAAACATTATTTTGTTTTTTTTTTTATTTGTTTGTTTGTTTCAGTACTGGTAAAAGAGATGGAGCGGAGAGACTTCCCAGTGAGTTTTGTTTTCCTACATGCAGTTTCTGTACTCTTGAATAGCCATAAAAGTGAAGTGATAGAGTTACTATGTTATGAATCAATCAGGGTTTTCCAGAGAAATAGAGCTAAGAGGAGATATATGAGACACATATAATACAAATGGCTGGCATAGTTATGGAAGACAAGAATGTCATTGTCTGCTGTTTGACAGCTAGAGGAACAAGAAAGCTTATGATGTCTGAAAGCCAGCTCATGAGTGGAACTCCTATGTCCATGGGTGGCTGTGTAAATTCTACTCAAGAACTAGAAGTGCTATGTCCATAGCTGGAGAAGATAAAAATGTGTTATGGTTTAGACAGCACCCGCAACCCCCAACTCCCCTGTGCTCAGAATAGGGTGCTTTGGAAGATGATTGTTTGATAGGAACACTGGGTCCATCCGCTACTGGTGGGCATCTCCAACAAGTTGTCTTGTGTGGAGGTGGGCCCTGAATACAGATGTGTACCTGGGGACGGGTCCCAGAAGGGTTTGCATCCTTCCCAGGATCCTCCTGTCTCCAACCACTTCCAGGCACTGGTACACAAATAGTTTTTCTCCACAATGCTTCTCTACAAAATTGTC
This sequence comes from Octodon degus, assembly GCF_000260255.1. Lineage (NCBI taxonomy): Eukaryota > Metazoa > Chordata > Mammalia > Rodentia > Octodontidae > Octodon > Octodon degus. The sequence goes on from NW_004524704.1 coordinate 4,907,812, forward strand.
TCTGCCCTTGAGCCAGCTAGCCATAGACTGTAACCAAAAATCAAAATGCATTTCACCTCCTTTCAATTGCAAGCTTCTCGTGTTTGGTCCCAGTGATAAGAAAACTGACTAACAGGGTGTCTCACCTTTAACAAGGAATAAATTTGCCTTTTCAACTTTTTGTTCTAGTCTGTCAGTGCATGGTATCCACCAATATTGGTAAGGTCAATCTTTGGGACTTAGTCTACTGATTCAAATACTGATCGTTTTTTCAGAAATAACTTCACAGAGAGCAGAAACAATGTTTTTCAGCTATCAGGAAATCTCTTGACCCATTCAGTTTGACACATAAAGCAATCATCTCACAGATAAAAAATAGCCAAGACTTGAGTATTTCCAACAACTTGCCCAAGAACATTCAGAGACTAACTAGAAAAAGCAGAAATAAAAGTCTTTATTTATTTGCCGAATTTTCTATTTATCCCTCTGTATTTTCTATTTCTTCTACGATGACTGAATAGAATGCATGCCAATACTACAATACCAGAAGTAGAAGTCCATAATTTTTAACCAAGGCCAGTCTCCACATATTATTTCAAAGCACAACAAATGGAAGACCTCTCCTTGCCTTTATGGTGCACATAACCTAGAGTATGGAAGAAGGAGACAGATAACACAGATAAATATTAAAGCCTTTCAATATTGCAGTACAAACTAGGTGGCTAAATTTAGAGAAACAAAAGATGTCTTTAGGTAGAGAGATCCGGAGCACTTTAAGAAAAAAGCAGTGTCTTGACTACCTTTGTGATGCGTATCACCAGCAAACCCGGGGGCTGCATAGGTGGTGGATCAATAGGTGGCCTCCTAGGGCTAGACACAGGAATGTGCACCAACAGCTGCAGTCTGACCTAAGACCCAAGAAAGGCCACTGTATCTACTTTAACAATTTTTTTTTCTCATAAAATGATTACATAATTTTTGGGGAAAAGTGATTTTCCTGGTGCTCTACGGCTCATCTCAACCTCCAAAAATTGTTAGGCCACCTGGCCCCTCTCAACATTTTGACAGTGACAGTGTTACCTCTGGAGAAACTTGAGGTTTTTACGACAAGACATGTAAAATAGCAGGCAAGTTATAAGATCTTGGTGTGAGTGTCGTGTGGCCTGTTGCCCAGAATTCTGTGCTGAGGCAGATCCAGAAACTATTAAATGTTCCTAGAAACACTGGACACTAATAGGGTATTTGGCCACAGTAAACTCCCATCTTACCCTTCAGATGGAAGCACTATCCCCCAGAGAATGTGCGGTAATCCTCTAAGGTCATAATGCTAATTAGTGAATGAAGGAAATGACTTCCTACATCTCTTCTTCATTCTCTGGGTAATATTATTCCTATTACTCCATGTCAGAAATACAACTATATGCTCCCCTGGGATTCTGGTCAAAGCCTGACCTAAGCAAGAAGTACAGTAGGAAGAATCTGAGAGTGAAATTTCCTACCTTGGTTACAGATGAACCTTGAAAACTGTGTTTATTTTTCAGGTCTCATATGGTACAAAGGTAAGTCAGTACCTCCTTGAATCTTTCTATGTTTGGGATATCTGTCAACCTAGACCTCAGGGAAGAGGGTTTCTCCTGGTGGCCTGATACAGTTGTCTTGTACACTATACACACATGCTACTTCTAAAAGATTTCTACTGCAGGGACAGAAATGATACAGTGTAGAGTCGTGTTTATGGGGCCCATTAAACAGTGCCATCAGAGTTGGAAAATGCATGCATTCTTCAAAGCTCTTAAGCATCCATGAAGTTCCATTATAACCCAAGCCTGCTTTGAAAGGAGAGACCTGCTGTGCCTTTTAGTTTTTATTTTGCAGTAAAGTTAATCCCACTGAAAGCCTCTGCAGCTAAAGCAAGCTCTAGGGGCCAAGAAATAGATGAGTGAACTAAGCCTCAGTGACTCAGTACCTCCTTCCTCCTCACCTTTCTCTATGAGCCAGAAGTGTAGGAACAGAATGGTTTGAACAAATCCAATGCATACACTTAATGGAACAAGGAACCAGAATTTATACATATCCAAGGTTACTTTCCTACATGAGTCTCCCATAGTCCTTGGTTCCAGGGAGCAAGTATCTCACAAGTACAAGCCTGGAAAGAACTTTATAGAGAGGAGGGTACAGATGCCCAGGAGAAAGCAGTTCAGCAGTGGCCATCATACTCTGATCAGGACCAGAAGGAACTGGTTGATTCAATATCTTGGGTTAGAGTTTTTATGATCAGACCAGAAACAAAAGTCTATAATGTACAAATAGTCCACTGATGGAGTGCTCCAAGAGAAAAATCATAGGAAAGTGGTGCTGGTCGGGGGGTAAGAACAGAGCAAGAAAGATGATGCCCAGCACGTTGTGCTGGATTAGGAGAAACTCTAGCAAGTGGTTTCAGTCTTGCATTACAATTGTAATCTAGAAAGTCAGCTTGCCTCTAGGAGACCCCAGGATGAGACCAAGGAAGGGCAAGATTTTGAATCATATATCCACTAATGGTTTGTAAATGGCATTCCTGGGGCTGTATAAATTTCCTGGCACTTCCAGCTTTCTTTGTTCGAGAATAACCCAGGGATAGTCATCCAAAAAGAACCATCATTGTTGGCTTTTAAATGTAAAATATACTGAAGCCCAGGACACATAGTAAGAAAAAATAAAGTGTCTGAAAAATATTATCAGATTATCCAGACCCAAATCCAATAGCGTGCTGCAAGCTGCGTTATCCGTAGTTTCCTGTTAACTTGGCGATCTGTGCTAAAGAGACATGCCACTAATGTGCTCACATGCACTGTGTGCTGCACAGCAGGTTGGTTACAGTGGCACGAGCCAGAATGCAGCAGTCCCAGCTCAAACCTTGACTCTGTTCACCACTTGAGTGTTGTTTCTTAATTAAGCCATCTTTTTTTTTTTCCACTTGGGAAATAGGGAATTTGTTGCAAAAAATAAAGGAAATGATTAAGCCTTATTTTTAATAACCCAGCTGTGGCCCATGCAAAAGTCACGGTAAAGAACATTTATGTATAATTATAATGATATCAATGATAATATTCTTCCTTTACTTATTTATGTAATAAGTATTTCATGTAGACCATGTCCGATGGCACGGTTTCTTCTAGGTAATGGATTTCATAGGTGTTAGACAATGACTGCCTTCAGAGAGCTCACATTTTAGCAAGGGAGATAAATAATATCTACTCAAATAAGTAACAAAGATACAGATAAGAGCAGGAAGAAAAGCTAGAGCAAGACTAAAAAAAAGAATATTGGGTAGGAAATGATTAAGGCATGATCAAGGGAATGCTCAAGGGAATTTTCTGTTGGAAGGACAACTGAGCATACTCTTGCATAACAGGAAGCATGAGCCAGTTCAAGACATGAAGAGTAGTTTTAGAAAGTAGAAAACATGAAAGCAACAAGCACGAATGGAGGTATACGTGTCAAAGAAACAAGAAGTCCACTGTGGCTACTATACTGTGACATAGATCGAGAATACTAGGTAGGAGACAAGTTCAGAGACAGTACAGGGGCCATACCAGATTATGGAGAGCCATCTATTTCATAATAAAAACCTAAATATCATTTAATTGAACTGATAGGAAATCACTGGACTATCTCTCACAGAGAGGGAAAGATTTTAGTTATATTTGTGCAGGCCTAGTGGTTTTCCCACACCCCTCCTTCAGCATGCAGGGATGTCAGTGCCAGTGACTTTCCAGAGGCAGACCTAGAGTACACATAGTCTTCAACTTCAGTAAGTAAGTTGAACCCTTCTAGTAATCAGGTGTTACCTATTTACTCATGATACAATGTTGTCCTTCAGATAGTTGGAGGATATAAGGTTTGCAAAGAAAGTATATATATATATATATATATATATATATATTTTTTATATATATTATATATATATATATTATTTAGTACAGGAGTCTACAGGGTCTTACTACATAGATCAAACTCATAGTGATCTGCCTGATTTCAGCCTCCCAAGAGCTGAGATTGCAGGCATGCGACACCATGCACACTCTCAATTGCTCAGATTGCCCAGGTGGGCAGAGCTGGCATGGCTTATGGTGTCAGGGATTGAACCCTGGTCCCTATGATCTGCCTAAGCAGGCACTTTAGTCCTCTGAGCTATCTGGCCAGCCTTATAATTTCTAATCCACAGATATGGCTCTCCACGTGACCATCAGAGAATCTGGAACTTTCAGCAATTCCTTTGGCTTCCCATCATGTCTTTAATTTTTCTGCCTTCACTGGCGTGTAGTCCTTCTCCTTGAAGTAGCTGGGTTATGATTGTCTTATGTAGCAATGTGCCTGATTGCTAGAAACAGCACTGTACATGGCTGGGGAAGCTTTTGATGTAGATCGTTTCAGAGAAAATTCTTCCATGTACACCTCTCATGCTCCTGCCTGACTCCAGAATGAAGTGCAGCTCCTAGTCTTATGGTTTTGTTTCATACTTCTTCTCTGGACCAGGCAGTCAGCTCTAATGTGCTCCAGTGTTAACACAAAGGAGCCAGATGCCCAGCTAAAGCTGCTCTGCATTGCTGTTCAACACATCACGTTAAGATTTGCTTTATTATTATTTCATTTAAGTCGTTGTATTTCTCTCTTGGTCAAGTTCAATTCTAAAGTCTGTGCTGTCTTTCCTTGCTACTCAGACCTCATTGCCCTTTTCTTCTTCTGCATTATTTCTGTGGTTGTCATACTTAATGTAGTTACTGGCCTTTCAAGGCCTATTTGTGGGGGCTCTATAAACTTAAGGGCAATGATCGTGCCTTATATGACTTCGTGTTTAGAAACGCTACATGTAGCATTTGACTTTCCTGTAAGTAATTCAAGGTTCTTATTGTCAATCATGAGGACTTCCAACATTTCCACCATCAACACACCACCTGTGTTCTTTGCTTTTGCACTACCTGTGCACTGCGGCCAACAGTCTACATGTACACGAAGTTTACCTTTATTACAGTTTGATTCTTAAGTTCGCTTCTTTGGTGGTAAATGTCAGTTAATTTAGACTTCCATCTAAGCCTTGATGGGGGCTTCATAGAGCTCTAGTTACCTGTCCAGTCAGATATACACCAAGGATGCTGTAATCCTATCTGGACTGTAGGCATCAATCCATGAGCATCTACTGAGAGATGTTTTTGCTTTGTATCTGTGACCATCCATGACATCCAGATTTTTCTGTAACAGTAATCTTTTTGATGCTGTTTAGGACTCTAGCTTCCCATACTCATGTGTAACACATCCATATGGAAGCCCTACTGGCTTTCTGGGGCTCTGTTCTTGGGTCAAGCAGGATGGCTCATCTATCCAGTGATCACCAAAACTAGTATTCTCAATACTTCAGGACTATGGCTCTCTCTCTCTCTCTCTCTCTCTCTCTCTCTCTCTCTCTCTCT
>NW_004524704.1:4913340-4916414 GCF_000260255.1 Octodon degus
TCTCTCTCTCTCTCCCCTTCCCTTTCCTCCTTCCCTGCCTTCTTTATGCTCTGAAAGAAACCAATCACTATTTCAAATATTTTTTCTTACACTTAGGATTTATGAGCAAATATTTTTTAAAAAAATCACTAGCATACTGTTTCCTAACACTACTTAGAAATTTCTTTATAAGGCAATAATACTTGAACAGCTACTGCTCTGATGGAAAGAGGTAAGTGAAAATGGGCAGAAGTGATCAGAAAAAAAGAGTGATTATGGGTTTAAAATTCTATTCTTGGGGTGGGGGAGGTAGCTCAGTGGAATAAGTGCTTGCATGGCAGGTGCAAGATCCTGAGTTCAATCCCAAGTACCACCAAAAAAGGGGAAAATTCTACCCTATCACATTTTTTATAGAAAGTGGATATATTACTGTCTCTTATGTACCTAAGCCAACATCCTCTTATTTATTTCTAGCAATCTTCTGGTACATGAAGCCAATATTAAAAACAACTCCTTGGCCTAAAATTAGATCCAATGGTAACAGGCATACAAAGTTCCCTCTAAGTAAAATACAATGAATAAGTGAGTCCAAGAATTTGAATTAGCTGCAGATAAACCAAAAAGGAAGCACACATAATATATATATATCAGAACCGCAGATGAAAAAGGAAACATTTTTCTCTTCCCTACAGCTTACACAATTATCTTCACATCTGAGATATCCAGTAGGCATTTATTGTTAAGAATCGTAACAACATCAATGTCTATTTACAGATCAGTAAGATCCCTTTTCTTCTTAAGAGAGGAATGCGGTATTCTTATAACAGAGAAGATACTATCTTCCTCAAGCACATGCGTTTGTTCTTATAGCTGAGCATAATATCCACAGCCCTAACTTGCTGTAGATAGTGTAGACTTGTGTATTTATAAAAGCAAGTGTGGTGAGCTAAAAAAAAAAAACCTCTTTGTTGTAACAAAATCAGGTCTCATGACAATGATTTCCAAAGACTATAAATAAAGGGGATAGAAATGCAGTACTTCATAGTGACCACTATGGCTCTTCCGTAAGCTACGTGCATTATTAATTTTATGAATCAGAGGCCTCTGATTTCACCCTCAAAGTTCCACTGTATTTGTATCACCAGATCACTTGATATCATCCATACAGACAGGCTTCAAGAACATACCACGGATCATCATTTAGTTATAAATTTAAAAATCGTGACACTGAAGACCTTTGTTTCGTCTTTGTGTCCACTGTTACACATTATTTATGCAGAGCGCATTAGGTGTGCTATTGGGAGCCTTCAAAATAAGATGTAGAGGTACACCAGACTTAGGAATCTCAGCAAAAGTGTCACAGACTAATTTATGAAAGAACACAAGGTAAAGACTTGCAGTATCATGTGAGAGCTGTAACGGTGGAAGGTACAAAGTGCCGAGGGAACACAAAGCAGGAAGTGACTGACCGCAGGGGATAATGGGAAACTTGTGCGAGGAAGTCATATTTGACCTGGAAATTGTGTTATGCCAAGAAAAGAAAGGTCAGAATGCTTCCCAGAAAAGGAAGAGCAAGCCTGTCCCCAGGAAGTGAATCGCTCTGCTGGCAAGGATCAGTTGAGGTTCTAATGTGGGGAGTATGGGGTGTGGAGAAGAGAGTGAAAGACAGAGCTGGTATGGCTGGTTGGAGCTTGGCAAGATTACAGGGTTTGCTGCTTTCCCAGACTTTGAACTTAATTTTATATAAATAAGAAGCAGAGAAATGCAACCATTTAAAGTAATTTGAGAAGATTTTGAGAAGAAGAAATTCTAGAAGCAGGTTGTAGAAATATGATTTGGAAAGTGCTGTGGAGGTGGACTGGAACAAAAAGGAACTAGTGGAGGTGCTGGTTGGGTTAGGAGAAAGCAAAGCCCAGCTCTGGGTGGGAACCAATGGGGAGTCTTTGGTCCTGCAGAACTTCATGGAGAACCTTAAATTTTTCATAGGGAGAATCTGGATCTCAGATTCGCAACGCAGCACCAAGCAGCCCACAGCTTCCTCTGTGCTACTCACTTCTGAGATCAGAAAAGACTGAAGAGGGCTGTGTGTGTGTGTGTGTGTGTGTGTGCGTGTGTGTGTGTGTGTGCGTGTGTGTGTGTGTGTGCATGTGTGTGTGTGTTTTGATTCCTTCATTACTGGCTTTAATAGAACTGTAGTTCTGTTTTCAGAACATTGCTCTCTCTGTAGTGTAAATTCTTCATAACTGTGATTTTTGGATAAATGTAGGAGGATTTTCATTAGATTCTAATATCAGAAGTGGTAGGAATTCTGTGTTTTATCCATCATAGTTTCTGGGGACCCGCAGAGAACATGACATGTGACATGTAGTATACAAATGTCACATGTCAGCTGAAGATAGACTGGGAAATGCTGAGAAAGAGCTGAAGCCGGGGCGTGCCTCTTGGAAGCATGCTTGCTTTAATTTTTTTTTTTTTTTTTCTAAATGGCACACAAAGTATAGTATTGGTGATTTAATTACTGTTCAAAATATTTCTCTTGCCCATACTGTCCATATTTTTCTCTCCAAGCTTTTTACATGTTAAATCTCAGATCTGAAATTTACTGAAATAGGAAGAAAATTTGACTCAATTGTTTCAGTTTCAGGGCTTTCAATCCCTACATAAAACAACACCAAGTGCTAAGTCTGGCTTCAACTACTAGTATTTCCTTTCTTTCCTTCTCTGTAACTAAAGAGAGCTTTTTTGACCTAAGGCAAATAATTTTTCAATCATGACTTTAAATTTGATGAGGTTCCATTAGGAAAGCCCGTGTATGTCCCACTTCTAACAGGCACACACATAAAGAGACAGTCAAGGCGCTTCATTAAAGGCAAAAAGATTAAGGCGAGAGATTACACAACAAACCACCCACGTTCAGTTTTGCAAGTCTAACAGTCATCCTGAATCATCACCCTAGAGCGGCCTGTGCTCCGTTCCCACTCTTGGCTCCAGCTTAGCACTCAAGAGGCAAGAAAGTAAAAGATTAGGGCTGGGGCCCTAAAATGGTGGATGAGTTTCTTTTACTTTGGTTCTCTTAGGCCTGGAGGCAGTAATTC
>NW_004524704.1:4917794-4943977 GCF_000260255.1 Octodon degus
AGGTGGAAAGCAGATACTTATAAACAATAAACTTCAATATTTAGCTAAAAAAAAAAAAAGAAATAGCCCAACAAAAGGTGAAATGCGTATAGAAAAAAGTAAAAAAAAAAAAAAAATTTCCAATTGAGACAAGAGAAGTTAATTCAAAAATGTGTAAAGTTTTATGTACCTCAGTCATAATGTAGATAAATACTACCCTTAGACTCACTAGAGGAAAATTACCAAAGAAGAGGTGAAAAATGAACATTCAAAGCATCCAATAAAATGAACTCATATTTTCAGGCAAGCAGCAAAAAGACTGATACCTTTTCAAAGCAACTAAAGCCATTCAGAAGACGGCACATTGATGACAGGGCAGTGCTGAAAAGCAACATGTCAATGAAAATAGTGTTTGAAATATTTTTTTCAGATAAGTACTGAGGAACCTCAGAAGTCACATCTTGCTGAAGGATATAACGTGTGGTTTCCTTTAGAAATGAGGAAATGACCCTAGCAGAAAAGCTGGAAGGCTGATGTGCTGGAAATGAAGTAGGAAAACTTACCTACTAGAAAGAGCAAATATGTAAACAAATAGAAATTAATGTGGATAATTTTGAGCAACAATGGCATTACAATGTTTATTTTTATTGACGATAATAACAAAAAAAAAAACCCTGAATCCGATAAATAGGGTTTAAGAACCTTCAATCATTTCCTGAAAAAGGAACAAAATATTTTACATTAGACATTGGTAAAAAAAAGAAAACAATAAGTGCTGTGATTCTTGAGATAAGCGCAAAAACAAGAGAAAATTGGTTTATAAGTAATAAGATAATAGGAAATCAGAGTAAAGTGAAGAGATGTTTAGTTGCAAAGAAAACAATAAGAAAGAAAAGTGAAGATGGGGCCCAGAAAAACATAGCAAGATGTTGAATTCAAACATAAAAATATCAGAGATAAATTATCTGTAAAAAGACTACATATTTTGGGTTTGGTAAAAATAAAAATGTACATTAGGTTAATGAGTCATACTTTAAACATAAAGATGTGGAGAGATTAAAAATGAAACAAAGGATAAAGACACATGTTGATACAAATGTTGATTAAACTTCATTTACTGTATCTCCTATAGTGTCAGAGAAAATAGCCCTTCAGATAAAAAGCATTATTAGCAATAATCAGAAACAAAAACTGCAGCAATTGTAAATGCCTTCTCCTACTAGTACAATCTCACTATTTAAAGAGAATAAAAAAGACACAAATAATAAATGATCTGTAAAACTATGTAGACTTGCTCTGGGAAAGAGGTGCTTTATTTCATGATTAAGAGTTCATGATAAGACATTAGGAAACAGCATCAAGAAAACAGAACAAAGAAAATAAGAGCACAAATAAATGCATACAGACCAAAAGTATGGATGGGGGAGCTAGCTTGGCGGCGTAAGCGCCTGCCTGGCAAGCTCAAAGACTTGAGTTTGATCCCCAGTACTGCATGCCCTGCTCACCCTGGAACCAGGATGGTGGCACAAGCCTGTAATCCCAGCTCTGGGGGAGGCTGAGACAGGAGGGTACCATATGTCTGAGCTGCATAGGGAGACCCTGTATCAACAACAACAAAAAAAGGTATAGCACAGTACATTAGAAAGAAAATAATTGTTTTTGAAATACTAATAAAATGAATTAATCTTTTAGTAAGAGTGACTGTGAAGATAAAATTGTATAAATTTAGAATACCCATATTAGGAAGTAAATGTAGACTTCATTATTAATATGGCTATTAGAGCATTAAGAAAATGTTAGTTTCTGATCAATTAGTGGGCAAATGAAATGAACAAACTCATTCTGAAATATAATTTATCAGAAAGCAAACAATAAATCTGAATCATCTGACAAATGATATTTTAAAATGAGTTTAATTTTAATATCTCTTGTCAACAAATTTCTAGGCACAGATGACCATGAAAGTAAGTTTTCCTAAGCATTTCTCAAAAAGAAGAATATATGAGAAAGCAAATTTTAAATGAGCTTGACAGTTTTATTCCTTTTAATTTAAAAGGTAATTGTTTAAATCAATAATTGTAATGATATGGCTTAGAGCATATGGATTGACAGGATAGCTGAAAACCTCCCAGCTCTGCCCCCAGGGCATGCTGAGATGTGGATTGAGACTGGAGATGGTGGCACACTCCTGTAATCCCAGAGCTTGGGAGGCTGAAAACAGGAGAATCACTAGGAGTCTGATCTGTGTAGTGAGACCCTGTAGATCTTGTACTAAATACCTTTGAAAATAAATAAATAAATAAACAAATAAATAAATAAATAAATTGGAGAAAGAGAGAGAGATCAAGAATACTTTATTATAAAAAATGCACACACACATGAAGTGGTATAGTTTTATTTGAAACTGGACTTTCTTTCATTTGAAATAATATTGAAAACACTAGGAAAGCCAGTAAATAATTTAAAAATAATTGTAATAGACATGGTGAGAGAACATAAATGAAATTATACATTAACCAGAGAAGTAAAAAAAAAAAAGGAATAAAAATAAAAGAGTAAGCACAACAAAGGAGAAACCATGAAAAACATGGTTGATCCCAATCTAAATATGAATTTAAGTATGAATGGTCTAAATACACTCAAGAAGAAAAAACAGAGTGAAAAAAGCAAGGTCAGAGTGAAATAAAAGATAAGTAAAGTTATATGTTGCCTACAAAAAAAACCTTAAATATAAAAATTTAGTTGAAACTTAAAGGTACATCATGTCAACTATAATCCAAAGAATGGGGGCACCTAAAGGATACCTCGGTTCCATCGCCTGAGCTCCATTGCCAGTACAAAAAAAAATCAGAAGAAACCTAGCACAGCCATGTTAACTTCACACAAAGTGGGCTTCAGAAGAACACCATTAGCAATCATGAGATGTAACATTTAATGATAAAAGGGTTAATATCTAATAAAGCATAACAATGTTTAATTGGTATGCACTTTACCACGTACAATTGGAACATGTTAATAGATGCAAAGGAAATCTTCCTCTCGTATTACTGTAGCTGCAGAGAATCGAGCATTACTCCTGATAATGGAGATGTTCAAAAGTCAGAAATTCAGTAAGGAGAAAGTTGACCTCAGTAGCATGACCAGCCAAAGTAACCCAATAGGATTTTTCTTCTGTGTTTCTATTTTTGACATAGGCTCCCCCTATGTGATTCAGGCTGCCTTGACGTTACTACGTAGCAAAGGCTGGCCTCGCTCTCACATTGATCCCCTTGCCTCAGCCTCCCAAGTGTTGGGATCCTAGATTTGTGCCACCATGCTGGGCACACAGCACATGTTTTTAACAGCCTACTTTTCCCTATATCTCTTGATGATTCTCTTGAAAGAAGCTAAGACTTTTCCCTTTTTTAATAGTCTTTTCAAAACTCAATTTCCCTGTTATGCATGTCACAAATGTCAACTGGCTACCAATCTACATGTGGCAACATACTTGAAGATAAAACCTTATCTATAATTGATGGCACCAATTGAAAAATTATACATCCCAGGCATGTATTTAGCTGAGTTTCTACAAAATGGAATCATGAAATCTGAGGCCTCACTAGAATTATATTCCTTTACTTAAAGAAAGTGTGGAATCATGAATAATTAAATCTTATTTCTCTCCTAAAAACAAGTGCTTTGGTTGTCTGCAAAGAAATTTTGGTGTCATTGCTATCTTCTCTAATGACACTAACCATTAAAATATTTTGCTTGGCTATTTCTGAGTACAGTCTGGTTATTGAAGAATTTTCAAAATCTTTCATTGCCCATCAGTGACCTTAGGCTAATTAGACAATCTTCCAGTATAAGAACAAAAGGTTTCCTAACTGCACTGAAAGAGTTCTACTACTTAAAAAAAATCTACTTAAAAAGAGCAGGCAAAGGCTAATTTTTTAAAATAAATTTTTGAAGTTAGATTGGATCAATTTCATGCAATACCTAAAGGAAATTAGTTTTGTATAAACTCTACATTATTTTTTCTTCTAAAAGTCCTATAACCCAACAGACTAATGGAATACTTCATCCAACAAGGACAGAAAGCATGTACTTCTCAAGCCTACATGGAACATTTGCCAAGAAAGGATAGATCAATAACCATAAAATGCACTTCTATAAATTTAGAGGAAGAGAAGTTATGCAAAGTGCTTCTCAAGCACAACAGAATTAAATGTCAAATCAAAAACAAAAAGTTGGGGGCCCAGGGAGATGGCTCAGTGGAATAAGCGCTTCCCTGGCAAGCTCAAGGGCCTGAGTTCTATCCCCAGTTCTGAAAAAAAAAAAAAGAAAAACAAAAAAAAAAAAAAAAAAAAAAAAAAAGTTGGGTAACAATAATCCATGTATTTTGATATTAAATAATACATTTCCACATAATACATGGGTAAGAAATAAATTTAGGTTAAATTGGAAAATATTTTAACTAAATGAAGATGAAAGGAAATTTTTTTCAACATTGGTAGGTAGAGGGCTGGCCAGATAGTTCAGTGGATTAAAGCGCCTGCTTAGGCAGCATAGGGGCCAGGGGTTCGATTCCTAGGCTTGCGTGCCGGCCCTGACCCTGGGGTGCACTGAGATGGCAGTTGAGAATAGGCATGGTGGCACATGCCTGTAATCCCAGCACTTGGGAGGCTGAAAACAGGAGAATCACTACAAGTCCCATCTATGTAGTGAGACCCTGAACACCCTGAACACACTGCAGACCCTGTCCTAAATTCATAAAAAAATAAAAAAAATTGGTAGGTAGGAATAAAAATGTGCTTAAGGGAAATTTTAAAAATGATATGTATATATTAAAGAACAAGAACAGTCTGAAGTCAATAATATTATCATCCACTTTAGAAAAATAGATCAAAAAGAATAAATATTCCTAAACCAAGTAGAAGAAAATAAAAACAAAAATTTGAGCTAAAATTAATGAAATTTAAGGCAAGAAAATAAAAGATTTATTTAGATCAGAAATCTGTTTCATTAAGAAGAATAAAATTGATAAACATATAGTCAGAAAAACAAGAAAAAAAGAGGGATGACACAAGCTATCCATATCAGAAATTAAAGGGTGGTCATCACCCCTAAACCCCTAGGCATTAGTTACACAGCTATGGAACACTATCTAATTTGAGAACTTTAATGAAATGATAGATTCCATGAAAAGTCACACAAAAACTCCCTTGGAGAGAAAAATATCTGAATAGGTAGATAGAGATAGATAGATAGATAGATAGATAGATAGATAGATAGATAGATAGATGACAGACAGACAGACAGATACATGCATACATACATACATATTTATACAGATTAAATTCAAATCCAGTTAAATCTTAGACAACCTGTTTTATAGCTAGCTATCAACAAAATTATTCTCAAGTTAATGTTCAAAGCCTAAAGACCTAGACTAGTTAACCATACTCAATAATAATAATAATAATAATAATAATAATAATAATGCTGGAAATGTGACTTATTTTCAGACTTCTTGTCTACCATGCTTAAAGCCTTGGGTTTGATCCCCACCATAGCATTAAAAAAGAAAGGATACATTTACAGGAATAAAATCAGCCAGATGGAACAGAGAGGCCAGGCATAGATTCATGCAAGTAGAGGCAACCGAGGAAGGTGTGACGTCATCTGATCAGTGACTGGACCGTAGGTGATGAGTGTTTAATGCACTACCCATGAAACTGTAAAAGCAATAAACTTTCCAAACAGGGCAAAACTCATCTGCTGAATACAATGTTCAGAGTAAGAGTCCAAGCCACAGATTCAGACAAAGTATTTGCAGAGCACTTCTTTAAGTGTCTGCATCCAAAATGTAGAGGAACCTCCCAAAGGATCAACAAGAGAAAAATAAAGAACCCAACAAAAGCGAGTATAGGATCAGAGCAAACACTGCAAGAGAAGACACACATGGCCAGGACACACAAAAGAATGCTCAATAGAACTATTGTGAGGAATCTGAAATTAGAGCAATGACATATCACTAAACAGCTGTTAGAATGATTAAAGCAAATCAAAGCAAACCATATTACTTGCAATATTAATTAATACTGCTAATGTATAAAACCAGGAAACTTTAGTTATTGCTAATCATTATGAAAAATACTGTATTCAATTTGGAATAGTTTTGCCAGATTCTTACAAAAGCAAGTCTATACTCCTCATTGATTAGAAGAGTACATCAACGTGTACACTGAGGTCTGCACACAATGTTTATAACAGCTTTATTTAAATTCATGAACGTTGGGAGCAACGAAAGTGTCCTTCAGTATATGAAGAGATATACAAATTGTGGTACATTCATTCAGCATAATAACATTCATTAGTAAATATTAGTAAACTCTCAAGGCATAAAAATATTTACAAGAGGATTACCTGTTGATGGTTATGTGAGAGAAACCAGTCTGAAAAGGCTATATCCTAATGAATTCAAATACATGACATTTAGGAAAAGGGAAAAACTATAGAGAAAATAAAAACAACAGTGGTTGATAGATTTAAGTGGAAGATGGTTGAGTGGGGGAAACACAGGTGATTTGCCAATCCAAAATATAAACCTAACTGTGTGTTTTAAAGTCACTTTCAGTGTTGGGGGACTTCAGGAAAGAGCGCAGACTGTAACCAGAGGATCCAGCTGTGTGACAAATGTACCAAACAATCTCATCCAAAGGTTTGGGGCAAAAGGTGCTCTGATTAATAAACTGGTATTACTTGAGTGTATAAATCTTGAAGACAGACAAGCTATACAACAGCACTGTGTTCTAACTAATGAAGTTGTTTCTGATGGAGGTAGAGTCAGCACTTAGGCCAGCACTACACGTCCATACTGGAACAGAACAATGAATTCATGGATGGCAAAGAGCAGGAGCTGGGTTTCTCACTGTCAAGAGTGGGCATTTATGGGAACACCTAGAAGAAAAGGCTGAAGTCGTCCACGTGGCAAGGGATTTTTTTTCTGGAGACACTGATCCAGAGTCACGTTTAGTTTAAAGTTTAGATAGTTGATTACATAGAAAATACTCACAGATATATGTATGTATAGGAGTTAATGTATTTCATTTGTGACATGGAATGTGACCATGAATGACACAAATTGGCAAAAGCAGTGAAAAGGAAATAGCTCTGTGCTGTTAGAGCAACTGAAAGAGCAACTGGAATCACAATTTAAAATTTTTGTTCAAGTGAAGTCAATGGTTTCTTTTTAAAACTTAAAATTATATATATATATATAGTTATAGTTATAGTTATAGTTATAGTTATAGTTATAGTCATAGTTATAGTGTCTCAGTATGCAGCTCGGACTCACAGTGGTCCTCCTGGCTCAGCCTCCCCAGCTCTGGGATTACCGGTGCACACCACCTCGCCCCATTTTGGTGGCCGGCATGGCATGCAGCATGGGGATCAAACCTGGGTCCTTGCACTTGCCAGGCAGGTGCTTAGACCACACAGCTATCTCCCCAGTCAATGGCTTCTTTAGTGAATTCTAGCTAACATAATTTAAAGTAGCCACATCAACCCTACACAACTCCTGCATAAAATATGGGGACTTACCACCTTAGTTTATGAGCCATTACGCTTCTGTGAAAGCTTTGTAAAAAAAAAAAATCAGAAAAGCCAATATTCTTATGAAAGTCAAGCACAAAAATTACTATCAAAATATTAGCAAACCAAACCCAGTAATATATTAAAATAATAATACAATACCTAATATGGATGGGGCTTATCCCAGAAATGTCAGATGGTTAATAATTAGCTATGTTAATCATTGAGACTCACAATATAAACAGAATAAATGTGAGATAACATAATTTGAATAAATGTATAGACAAATGTATAGACATTGACAAAATTCAATACTCATTCATAAGTTAATGACAATTCTCACCAAAACAGGAATCAAAAGCAATTTCTTCAGCTTGATGAAGGACACAATGGGAGTAGAAGCTAATTTTATGTACATGGCAAAAAAAGAATCTGAAAAATGGGAACCGTTCTCCACCGTTGGTGGGAGTGTGGACTGGAGCAATCACTATGGAAATCAGCGTGGAGGACTGCTCAGAAAAATAGGATTAGTGGGCCAGCCAAATAGCTCAGCAGATTAAAGCACCTGCAAGCAGGCACAGGGGTCAGGGGTTCAATCCCCAGGCCTATAGTGCTGGCCTCACCCCTGGGGTGTGCTGAGATGGCAATCGAGACTGGGTGTGGTGGCATGCGCCTTTAATCTTGGGAGGCTGTAAACAGGTGGATCACTAGGAGTCCCATCTAGTAGTAGTGAGACCCTGAACACCCTATAGATCCTTCCCTAAAATACAAAAGTAAATAAATAAATAATAAAAGAAAAATAGGATTAGAAATACCATTCAGCCTAGCTAGATTTCCACTTCTGGGTAATTTTTTAAAAGAATTGAAAACACCATACCACAGTGATATACGTGCAACCATGTTTATAGTAGGACAACTTGTCACAGCTAAATATTGGAAACAACCCAGATGCCCATCCCACCTGAGGAGTAGATAAAGAAGATGTGGTATTTTTACACCATGGAGTATTACAGCTATAAAGAAAGATAAACTTGAGGCTTTTATAGGTGAATGGATGCAACTAGATGCTATAATCATAAGTGAAATAAATCACATCCACATGTGTAGACATCGTATTGTCTCCCTAGTGTAAGAACCTGAAAGAATAAATAAAATCTGAAAGGTACAATAGTTATAGTAAAACAGGAAGAAGCTTAAGATAAGGAATAAACAATTGAGATGAGGGAAAGGAGAAAAGAGGGGAAAAAAGGAAGGAGAAAAAAGATAGCTAAGATGATTGTACCACTAATTTCCATCAGTGTTTTGGGGGTAGCAGTTAATGTTTAAAATTTTTACTTTGACCAGTTTTGTATGCAAATATCTGTATCTGAGCAACTACATTGAGGACAACAGTATATAATATAAGAACCATGGTTGAATATCTTTCATCTTATTTTTTAATGTGTATCATTTTAATGTCTTATCTATTATTTTTATACTCTTTAAAATAAATTTAAAAAAATAAAAAGTACAGGAAAAAATTAAGGTTTACTGAAAGGAAGAGTTAATGTTTAATTGTTTGATCAATCTTGCATGCCTATATCTGGTAATCTTAGCAACAAATCTGATGATACCAGTATGTAATATAACAAACATTATTAGTTTTCTACTCTTGTTTTCAAATTGTGTACCATTTTTACTGTTTTATGTTGTTGTTTTATTGTCTTTGTTCTTCATTTGTGGGTAGTTATTCCTCTTTAAAATAAAAATTAAAAAAATAATCTGACCACTTTGTACTGATTATGAAATAAGATTTGAATAAAACTATTACTATGATTAATTGATAACAAACTGTGCTGCAAGTAAGGTCAAGTGAGCACTTCCTGCATTTTGACAGAAATGTAAATTGCTTTAATCATGCAGGAAATTAGCTGGGTAACATGTTCAAAGAGTTTAAAATGACCACATCCTTTGACCTGGAATTTTTAAGCCCTAGAATCTACTAGATGATCTTATCAAACATACAGGTAAATATTTATGTACAGGAAGGTTCATTGAGTAGTTTGTTTTGTTTGTGGAACGATGTTTTGAGCTTGAACTTTAGTTCTCTAATACTGGTGATTTCAAAGTAGTTTTTCTAGGGCATCCAACTGCTTCTACGCTATTTAGGAACTCAATTTCTCCACCCTTTTCCCACAAAATGAAATGGAAAGTGTATGACCACTGTGTTACCTCTCTCTTTAAACCAGTCCCATGGGCCGACATGGGGCTTCTCAGCACATGGGCAGATGAAGTGAAGATAAAAATAATTATGTCCCTTACAGTGCTTCAAGGTGCAAAATGTTCAGTGGTTATCTAAATGGTCACGTGTCCTTGATTGTGCTAAAAGCTTCATTCATTATATTTTGGTCACACAGTGTGTGTGTGTGTGTGTGTGTGTGTGTGTGTGTGTGTAATTATGTTTATGATTTACTGTTGTGAAAAAGTTCTACCTGTATAGCACTGGTTGAAAATGCTCTTTCATATTGAGTATATCATTTGAAACTTCCAATAGCCCTACTCCATTGACACAGGAGCCATTAATAATATTTAGAAATAAGCATACTGAGTGCCAAGAAGGCAACTCAACATCAGCTAGAGAATCACTGGTGGAACCTGAGTGATATTCTTCTGACCCTAAATTCAATCAATGTTCTTATTCCTTGTCTCTGATATTTCTGTGACAAGTAGAAAACACTATTAATGGCTCTGCACAATGACATAATAAGTATTTATCTTCAGTGAACATAGCAGTGCTTATATACATTTTTGAAATCCTGCTTTTGTTGTGTTTGCCTGCCAGAAACTCAAGCATTGTGAAATCCTAAAAGAAACTTTTCTAATGCCTCAACTATGAGATTTTTCCAGGTTATCTGTTTGGAAAATAATGGATTGAAAGCACTTAGCAGATCCTATAATCTTCATCCATATCTCAGTGCAAAGAGCGACAGGTACTGGAACAAGACAACACCAAGAATTCCACGGAGCTATGGTCTGCCCTCTTCCATGGGCACAAAGATCACCTTGGGCACTGTAATATACAGACCCTCAAGTTCCATCACTAACTGGCCTTACCAAAGTCTTCTGGGTTGATATGACAATCTGCACTGTCGCATGAGCCTTGGCAATTTCAATGCAGGTCACTGACAGAAACAGAGCTCCAAAGTCCTAGAGACTTTTTGTAATGCAGGATGCTTGCGATATAGTGAAAGTCTTCAGAGTTTAAGTGTTCTCTCAGTGACTGACTTTCATATAACCATGCTCCTGCCACCATGATGTCCTCTGTCTAACTTTCCCCCTTCATTCATCCCAAGAAGAATACTGCCTATAACGTGGAAGAAAGTGTTGAAATGGAATGAAGACATTGGCTGCTGAATTGAGGAGAGAATCTCTGCCTAGGCCAGTGTAGGAAGTAGCTTTGGAAATAAGGTGAATAATAGAAGTGAAAAGACTTTAGAAGTCAAATCTCACAAATAAAAGGGTTTTTATAAGATTAGTGGTTATCAAACTCTTTTTCATAGTGGAAACTGAGGATCTCTGAAAATTTCAAAGCTTAAACGTGAATAATGTTCGGAAATCTCCCCAGATAATTGTCAACTACTGCCAAGTGCAAGAACCAGGAGATTTAGTTTCATTTCATTAGAAACCACCAAACCTTAAAAAAAAAAAAAAAAATTCCTTCAGTAAAGTTGGTTCATTAGATTCTCTGCCCTCAACTCCACTCTCACCATAAATCAGTAGTTTTATGAACTGCATGAGAAAAGCTGCCAAAAAGACCATTTTCTTTTTGTCCTTCCACATAGGTCCTGGCTGGCCTTGGATTAAGGAAACTGGCAGCCAAATTGGGGGAGTCTCAAGAGAACAGCTGCCACACAGCAGCTTGCCGCGGGGAGAAGATCAACCCTTCTTTTCTGGGAAAACTTAGTCACACCACGTGTCATCAGCCCCACCAGCCACTTAGTTCCTTTCCCTTCAGGTAAAACTGACTCACTTTGCCAGAATGCTGACAGTGAGAGAAGATGGTAGAGAGAAGAGATGCATTACCAGGACCGTGATTAGGACGCTTTGTCGCCTCCATTTATTCAGCGTACATGTCTCTGCATACTGTTAGTCCGGAAAATGATTCCATTACTCAAGTGCCTGCCTTGATACAGTCCCTTATCTCATGAAGGATTCATCTTGGTTTAAAGGAGCTAGTTCTTTGTTTCTGATAGAGATCAGTATCCAAATCATCTTGAAATTAAAAAACACTTCACACCTGAGGGAGAACATTGAACCAAAATGACTGCGTAGGGTGGGAGGCTTTGTCTGCCTTGGTCTTCTGATAGTTTTAAAATTGTTTGCACCTGTAACTTTGATCCAAGACTCTTAATGTCTACCCACACTCTATGCTCAGTTTCACTGATTTAGGCCCCCATTCATTCTGTCAGCTTGGAATCACTACCAACACAGTACTGCTGGTACCCCCACCACTACTGGTTCTCACTGTGACACCACACAGTGGCACTTTCTCTCCTTTACCTTCTGAAAATTTAATTCCATATCAGGAAGATGAAGAGCTACATTCTCATACAGGTTGGACCCAGCAATATTCCTGGAATTATTTTATATATTTATTTCTCATTTCCCACATCTGTCAAATCAAGGTGATAATTTCGATTCAGTAAGGTGGAGATAGATGGCAAGGCCAGGTCAAAAGGAAAAGGCACTTTGCTATAAAGTTATTATGAAGTACATTATGTCATTTTTATCTGGAGATTTAGGTGCTCAATCATTGTTTGAAATAGTATCTGGTTATCCTGCCCCTTAATGAGGTCCAAATACACCAACACCTGTAAGATAATGCCTCCCGTTTTGGGATCCCTCCATCAGCCTTTTGTTCTGGATGTGGTTAGTATGATATACCAGCTATGCTTGGACTATGCCAGAAAGCCTATGGTTTATTCTCTTCACTGCTTTTAGTAATTAAGTTCCTTAATTTAAAATATTTTCTTTCGGGAAAATGCAGATAATCTATCTCAATGGTACTCTTATGGTTTATATTGGCTAATGTAATGTTAAAGCACAAGTAGAGGTAGACAGGCAAATACAGATACAAATGCAAGTGTACTAATATCAAGTTATAGTGCCGAGGAATGGCTCCTAAAATTATGATGCTGCTTAAGGAATTTCAGAAATCCCCTGAGATAATCATCTCAACTATATTGCCATGGGAGACATTACTGTAACATTGACATCTTAGGATTTGTATAGATGAGGGTCAAAACTCATCTAAGCCCAGGACTGAGGTAGCTCTGAATGACTACTATGAGGAAAACAATATGCAATGTATTAATTATTGTAACTGCCCTACTCACCTGAATGAAAATGTTGCATTGCTATTTTATCTTGTTTCTCAGCAAAGTGAGTAAAAACAAATGCAGTTGAAAAACAATTCATCCAAGCCTACCTTTACACAGTTTCACCCACACACTTTTCCTGAACCAAAGATCTAGTTTTTCCTCTCTCTGAGATGTATTTCTCATTCCCTGACTACTCTGAATCTCTTCTATGATGAACATCACTTTGTGTTACCTAAAACTACCTTGCATTGTAAGGCTTTATTCATTAAGCTGCTTTTATTCTCCTGTCATAAATTTTATTAGAGAAATTCATCCAGTTTTAAAGTTTTGGCTACACACATTTATTAGGAATATGAAATCAGCCAGGCAGCCCATGAGTTCTTTGTGTGACTTCTAAATTTATATTTCAACTTTTTTTTATTATTTTAAAGAGTAAAAGCAAAAACAAAGTCAGAAACAAAGCAACATACAACCATACAAATGGTACAGAATTTCAAAACAAGAGCAGCAAATGAACGTGCAAGTATATATGCAGGAGAGCTGAGATAATTGTACTTGCAATTTCCATCAGTGCTTTGAAAGTAGCAGTGAATATTTAAAATTTTTACTTTGACTAACACTATATTTCATCTTGCTCAGATGCGACTCAAGCACTGTCCTTTCAAATTTCTTATTAACTCCTTTCCTTCAGGCTTATCAGCTCTATTTATCATCCTCCCCTTGCCTATAATTGTTTTTCCTTCTGTGTTTCGAACTTAGAAATCTTGCTCTTTCTTCTTGAATCAGACTTAATTTAATCATTGACTTCTCCAGTATGCCCTCCAGATTCCTGGAAATTATTTTAATCTCATTAAGCTGCTGAGGATTAACCAATTTTTATCAGACTTAATACTTTCTACCCTGCAGGTGTTCATGACTACCTTTTGAGCTCATAAGCAGAAGGATCAGATCTGACTCATTTCTGATTCCCTTAGACATTTCAAGTGTCTACAAAATGTTCACCAAGTGACATCTAATTGAATGGAAACTACAATAATGGATCATATTATCTGTAGAGTTAAAATTCTCCCTCTGGGAAACTCAAGTATCTACATTATCAGAAATGATTTTTTTCAACATATTTATCGATATCACTGTCTTTTATCTGCCTGCACTGTCTGCTGCTGAGCCACATTCTGCAACATTTGGTTGTTTCATGTACGCTGTAATATAAAGTGATGATGAACATCATTTGATATAACATTGGCATAAGATAATTTTTCCAGTCAGCAAAGTGGAGCTCTTTATCTATAACACAAATAACACACACAATTATTTTTATGACATGACAGCAGAGAACATTTATATTAAACGTGAAAATTTAATAAGCAGTTTAATGTGTAGATTTTAACTATTTTTCTTTTAGATTTGTCATAGTAAAATTGCTGTCCTGCTTTAGCAAGTGCTTTAAAAATTTATAAACTTTTTTTTAACATGTTAAGCTTTAGAGAAAAACATGCATCAAAACTATACAGTGTCCATGTACTGTGTCAACTCTGCATTCTCTAGTTTCCTTTATTATTAATAATGCATTGGATTTTTTTGCATTTATTACAACTGTCTGGCCAATATCATATTATTAATCAAGTTTCATAATTTACATTAGGATTAACCATGGCAATGTATATTCAAAAAGTTTTGACAATGCAGATAGCAATATGGATCCACTATTACAGTATCAACACATAACAGTTTACCAGGGTTAAATATTCTGGGTGCTCCGTATATTTGTCCCCTTTCCTATGAACCCCTCACCACTGATGACAATTTTATGACTCCAGAGTTTAGCCTCTTCCAAGATGTAATGAAGCTAATTATACAGGGTATAGCTTTTGCAGATTAGCTTTGTCACATGGTGAAAGGCAAAGAGGGCTCTTCAATGTCTCTTTGTGGCTTAATGGCTCCTTTTTAATACCAAATAGTATAGAATTAGCATAACATATTTAACCTTTTTCCCATTAAGGGAAATCTTCATCATTTCCACATTTAGGAAACTATACATTAAGTAATTACAAATATTTGTCTTCAAGTTTCTATGTAGACATGTTTTCAGCTTATTTGAACAAATTATATCAGCATGATGGTTAGATCATAAGACAAATATGTATTTTTGACTAAAAATGACAACCTGTGGTGGCCAGCCAGATAGCTCAATGGAGTAAAGTGCCTGCTTAGACAGATGCAGGGGCAGGGGTTTGATCCACTGTGGGTTGAATAGAAAGTTATGGTATTGGGAACACTGACTGATAAAGACTCGGCAAAGTTTCACTGAGCAGTTGGTTGTTTCATTCTGTGGGCCCTTCTTTCACAGAACGATTTTTAATTTTAATGAAGTAAAACATAACTAAGTTTCTTAAATACTGTACGCAGCACCAGAAGGTGTTGTGCTTGAGACGTCATCACCAGATCAAAGGTACACTCGTTTTTCCTTATGATCTTTTCCCTAGGAGCTTGATAATTTTGAATTTTGTTTTGGATATAGGGTTCATTCTGAATTAAATTTTACAAGAGATAGAAAATCTGTGTCTAGATGATTTTGATGTTTGTAGATGCAGATGTTCTAGGTGTCCAGTTGTTCCAGGAGAATTTGTGGAAACCACTATTATTGGATCACATGCTGTCTTTGATCTTTTGTGAAAAATAATTTATCTAATTTAATAATATATATTTGCCCATAGCTCTTTGTAGACATTTTATTCTTTCTACTGTGTGGCACATCTGCTGCCATATTACACTATCTTTCACATTGTAACTTCATACTAAGTCTTATAAGTAGCAAGTAATGAAGGTCCTTTAATATTGACCTTCTACTTCATTTATTTATTTTTGCAGAAGTTCACAGCTAAGAGTTTGCTTGGAATCTTAGAAAAGACTTGGACTTTTGAAAGTTTCTGGAGCTACATGCTTCTTGGTCATTTTCCACTTCATATAAACTGTAGCAATGGCTTGTGGATATCTACACAATAAGTTCCTGGGATTTTGGTTGCATTTTCACTGAGTCTGTACATCAAATAGAAAATAAATGCAACTTTGCTGAGTCTTTGTCAGTCAGTGTTCCCAATACCATGACGTCAAATTGAATTCACAGCTTGAAGGAGGGAGGGTTAAGATTGGTTCACAGTTTTGCGAAGATCAGTTCATTATTGGCTGGCTCACAGTTAGAAGCATCACGGTCAAAGAGCTTAGTAGTGGAAAGTATTTAGTTTGTGGTGATCAGAGAGCAGAGAAGGTGACTTGTGTCAGACAAGAATATGTGAAGAAGCAGATGTACAGCTCCAAGGTCATGGCTCCACCACCACCACATACACCAGAAGCTTGTCTCCCCAATCACCCTGGAGGTTCCAAGGCCGATAAGTTGGCATAATCATGCTTAACTGAACATTCCATCCCTCATCAACTGTATAGGCAAACACGTCTTCTCACCCCTCACTTGACCTCCAAATAAATATAATCAGAGGTTAATAATTCTGCCTACCTTGTCACAACTGTCCTGTACATGGCCAAGAACACAGTATTTGCTTCCCCAATGCCTCTGTAGCTCCAGAAACTTTCAAAAGTCTAAGTCCTTTCTAAGATTCCAGGCAAACTCTTAGCTGTGAACTTCTGCAAAAATAAAAAAATCAGTCACAGGGTCCCAAGGTATAAAAGCAGAGTAAAACATCATTGCAATTCCAAGAGAAAGAAATACAATGATAGAATCAGAACAGAACAACACACAAGTCTAGCAGGAAGAACAGAACTCTATAGCTCCCTGTCCATGATCCAGATAGGATGATGGTGAAATGTGAGTTCCAGTGGGGTTTGAGCAGGTTCCACATCCATCTACTTACCATCTATTTCTAGGTTTATGTTTGAGATTTTTGATAGTGCTAGACTTTGTCAAATGCTTTTTCTGCGCCTCTTAAGAGATAAAAATCATGTAAGTCTTTTCATCAGTAGACTATTGACACCGAGTTGTAAAATGTTAAAAAAAAAAAAAGTCTTGGCTACTTGGAATACATCATATTTATGCCTGGTATATAACTCATTTTCTGCTTATTTGTGGTTAACTTGCTAATCTTTTCTGGGGATATTGGTATCTATGTTCATGATTGTTAACCGTCTTTGGATTGATGGCCTTAAATTTTTATTTCTAAATATTTAATGAAATTTTTTTATGTGACTTTCAGCTGGTTCATTGTGGATTTGCCCACTACATTGGGAAGACATCAGAACCGCAATGAATATATTTGGTTTGGTACTATTGCACAATGAGGCAAATTCTGTGTTGTACTGCAAGATATAAATAAACATTTATTCACTCAATAAATAAATTTAATCATCAATTATTTGATAATTAAGTATATTCTGAGGTTCCATACTGTGTTTGGAGCTGAGCTACTTAAAAACACAGAGGAAGATAAACTAAATTTGACCTTATAAATGTCCTTCTAAGTTATTTGAAACACAGTGACTATTTATAATTTTCACGAATAGGTCACTCTCTTGTCAAGGCATCAATCAATGGAAAAATAGGACAAAGAGCAGCACCCCAAATTTGAAAGTTAATTCTCTATAGTGAGAAGCAAGTTTTCAAATACATATTCAGGACATTCAAATAGCAGAAATTATTGTTAAATTATAAGGATAGCACATATATAGTATTCAAGCAAAAGGATTAAGAAGTACAGTTCGTAGCTTTTGCATTTATTTAATTTAATAATTTCCTTTCTGATCACGCTGTAGGACCACCTCCATTTAACTCCATAATAAACAACAAAGTAGCTTCTTAGAGTACAGGAGACGTGTTCCCAGTAACAAAGATAACACACGCAGGTAATATTGGTTCTTCCAACCAAAAAAAACAACAACCCCTGTAAAATGACCCTGAGGCATAGAGGCAGAAAGAAGGTGACTGTGAACAAATGTAAGCAGGAGGGGCTGGTGAGATGGCTCAGTGGTCTAAAGCACCTACTTAGAACAAGCTAAGCTAAGCAAAAGCACAGGGACCGCGGTTCAATCCCCAGCACCACATGCCAGCCAGCCCCGCCCCCTGGTGGGATGAGCTGGCCATACACACACACACACACACACACACACACACACACAATAAATAAATAAATTTAAAAAAAAACAAATGTAAGCAGGAGGAGTTAGTCATTTATAAAGGGATTAATTCATTCATGATTTAATTTACCCGAACAAAAATATTTACAAAATTCTTATTATGTATAGCATATATCTCTATTTCTTCTGCGAATGGAGTGTGCAGAAAACACAGTGTGTGGAAAAAGAGAAATGCCTGGAGCCTGGGGATAACTTTATCCTAGTGTCTGGCACAGTGTAGGTGCTCAAGAAATATGAATTGAAATTTCAGCAGATTAGTTTATTCAACAAGTATTTCTGTATCCAGCATGAGCCAGTGGATATGCTATGTACTCAGGATATCTAATTGAACCAAACAGAGTCAAAAGTCTCTGCCTTTAAGTAACTTCTGTTCATACAGAGGAAAATTTTAGTAGTACTAGGAGAGAAAGAAGTTCCAAGAAGCCTAATGAGAAATACAGGTAAAGTATTATAGGCCTTCTATTGAATGACAGAGGACTTACTTTGGGTTGCAGAACCTCAAGAAAGTTGAGTTATTCTTTATATACATTTTTTTTCCATTTTGGAGATTCAAAAGAAGCCCACCAGTCCAAGTTGAAAAGAACAGTGTCTGTAGTGAGCAGGTGGGTGGCTATTAAATACCTTTAAGTTGGGTATTAATCCAACTTCACTCTAATTATATTAAATCTATACATTAAGTAGAAAACCACTAGCAGATGTGCGTTCGATGAATGGCTGGGATGTTTAAAATACAAATTCGGTTACATTTTTCTTTGGTACTAGGAATTGAACTCAGGACTTGGTTCTTTGTCAGGCAGGCACTGTGCCACGGAGCTATATCCCCAGCCCAAATTTGGAAAGGAAGATGACAGCCTATGAACTTGGAGTGCATGATTCTGTCAGATGAAATTTTGTCTTAAAAACTGAGGGCAGCTAATAAAGATTTAAAAGCAGAAAGACGACACTGTGATAGCGATGTTTCCCTGGAGGTGGTTTGGTGGTGTCACTGCAGATGAGAAAGTCATTGGAGGTGAGCCCACCTTTACGTTTGAGTGCGTGGGCATGTAGGCTGTCGGAGGCTGAGAACAAAAGCTGAAGTTTGTTGCCTCAGACTATGCATTCAGGTCAGTGATCTTAAAGAAGGGCACCAGGGTACTAGGTGGGAATATTTCGGAAAGGTACGGCGGGTCTCTCTATACCTATTTCAAGACTATCCCTCTCCTGAGGAAATTCTGCTCTCTGGGTAATGAAACAGCAGAGTCATTTTGAGTTTATATTTCAAGTTTCTCACAATTCTCTGCTGAGTCCTAAGTGGGAAGGATTCCTGCTCAAGGACATGCTTCTCTGCTCATAAATGTCTCCGGAAACGTGAGCAGCACTCTGGTGTCCCAAGTTGCCAACTCCTTTTCCTCTCACCAGGTGCTCCTGTACCTTGTTGCCTTATTACTTCAAGCTACAGAGATGAATGAAGTGAGGGAACAAGCAGTCAATACTCTGCCTTTGCTTGGATGGCTCTGCTCTAAGGAGCAAGGGAAGTGGTGAACCCCAGTGGAACGGACATAAGACTGACATTGTACATAATCACCTCCCAAAGATACCAAACAGTGAAATTTACATCTCATTACACACTCAAGGCTGGGGGATGCTGGGAAATTGGGAAAAAAAAGACAAAACAAAGGAATAGCAACATTAAAAGACACACATACACACAGAGGGCTAAAGGTGGTTCTTGGGCATTCTAGCAAAAGAAGTTTGTCAAGTAATGAAGTTGGCAGGTGGAGGAGTGGAAGGATCAACCAGACCCAGTGTAGGCTGAGCCTTTCACTGAGATGCCACATCCTGGAGCCTGGAGTGAAGACACGTTTTGTTGTTGTTTTATAGGAAGACCGTGATCTCCCCAAGTGCTACTCTTCCCCTTTCTCTGGCTTTCAATTTGGAAAGTACAAAACTTTACCCAACAATTTTAGAGAATGATAGGGTTGAGCATGGACATTTTAGGAAATGACATCAACTTTCAAAAAGCTATGTGGCTTACTCTCTCATTTATCCTATTTACTTATGCACATGTGTCCCTCTAATTGGGTTATTTTTCAGTGTCCAGTAAGCTTTTGCCATCCTTTGAAATCCACTTCAACTCCCATATAAATCCTTATTTACTGTTCCTCTCAAGGTAAGCTATTCCTGGCCTTTTCATTCCATGGCTTTTTATGTATTTTTAATAGTAATGACATGACACTTAATATTTTAACTTCTATCTTGCCCTGTGACTCAACCCTGAACAGTAGGGCTCTCTGGTTCATCTTTGTTTTCCTCATAGCAAACAATGCAGCTCTCGGTACAGCAGAGGCAGACGATGCAGATTCTAAAATAAATGAAATAATAAATGAGTTGATTGACCTCCCTCTTGCCCTGACACCATGGGTGTAACTAGTACTTCTGGAGCACCATCAAAAAGGGCCACTCCCATGTCTAATCCTCCTTAGTGGCCCGTGTGAATGTGTCTGGCCTTCACCAGCCAGGTCACCTCCTTTTTTGGGCTGGAGAGTGATCAGGTCTGGGTGTTGGAAGACAGCTCCACCATTGAGTCACAGAGCCTCTGGGCACTGTGGTTGGACTCTGGGAAAGGTCTCTCATCAGCATTCCTGCAAGGTGAGTTTGCTAATTAGCTTTCCCATATAAGGTGCCAGAGGGGACGGATGGTCAGCATTAGAGCCCAGAGAGATGGAAGCAGTGGCCAAGAGACTTTGCCTTAGGCTACGGGGTGGGCTGAAGCCTTACAGTTGCCATCTGGTGAGAAGGCAATGACTCAGTGCTTTCTTCTCCACCCAACGTCTCTCACCCACTGGTTCTCCCCATTTATCCAGGCCTGGATCTCAAGAGCTGAAGTCCTGCCTGATGGATCGCAGCCATACTATCAGTTACATTGTGCACTAGCCCAGACAGCACAGTCTTTTAATGACTGTGGGAGGACAGGAGGACTCTTGTTTGGAACTGATCTCCAGGAACAGGGTGAGATGAAGCCCAGGAACTTACAGAGTGAGCGAAAGATAAAACTATACCTCAGTAGCATTGACATTCTGATGTATGGCGCTGCAGAGAGGACTTCACATGCCACTGCCTGCAGACTAATGAAACATGTAAATATGTGTGTGTGTGTATCACACACAGTGGATTAAATAGTGGTAAGAAGCAGAGAGCACCTTAGGAAGGTAAACTACAGAAATAGTACAGGTTAGTTACACTAAAGGTTACTTTCACCTCATCTCTCTCTGCCTTAGGAAACATGTAATAAATGATTCACCTTTAAAAACTGGAAAATATGGAAAGAAATATGAAACAAGTGAATTTTTAGCCCTACCATCTAGGAAAATCATCACTTTTGATTAATATTTCTCCTTGGTATTTTTTAGCATACTTCCCTGTAGCATCATGAAGGGCTACTTAGGATTTTCATTTTATGGAGAAGAAAGAAAATGGCAAAATGGCTGGAAGGGTGATTTAGGAATAGAGAGATTCAGGGCTGGTCAAATAGCTCAGTGGATTAAAGTGCCTGCAAGCAGGTGCAGGGGCCGGGCCTTCAATTCCTGGGCCTGCCATACTGGCTCCACCCCCGGGGCATGCTGGGATGGTGATTAAGACTAGGTGTGGTGGCATACACCTGTAATCCCAGCACTTGAGAGGCTGTAAACAGGCAGATCACTATGAGTCTGATCCAGTAGTGAGACCCTTAACACCCTGTAGACCATTCCCTAAAATACAGAAAAAGAAAGAAAGAAATAAAGGAACAGAGAGATTTAATAGATCTGAGTGAAGACACACAAAGATACATGTTCATCTCTTAGCCCAGTGGTGAGAAAACTACGGCATGTGTGTGACAGTGTGCTGTTTATATTACTGAGAGCTTTAATAGATTTGCCTTAATTTCTCCTTGTATTTATAGTTGGCTCACAAATAATTCAGGTTCAATGTCAGTGCAACCTCAAAGCCCAAAGATGCAAGCTGATCTTCAAATTTCAGGTACTAATGTGCTAAAAATTTATGGACATTCAGTGAACAGAGGCACTTAATTCACTAAATTTCAGACATGCTTCCAGGATTCTTCTGAATGAAAGGACTGCCCTGTTAGTTCTTGAATTCATCCATATCCATTTAGATGCTGTTAACAACTACGAAGGGAAGAGGCTGAAGCAGTTCAAACGACAGTGAGGCAAGGGGACTGCCGTCCCTTCAAGCCAAGAACCAGGCAGCACAGCAGTCATAGCACCACCACACCTACGCCAGTACTTACTCTGGGCATACAAGGTAGTTTGCTACATTCAAACTGTCTCCCATGTTATGACGTAAATGCATATATTCTGAGCCACACTCTATTCTGATAGCCAGATATCAGGACAAGTAAATTTTTCTAAATAGGCAAAGAGTGAAGGGGATGAACAACATCCTCTCCGAGTCCAAACAGAGGCCTTTTGCTCTTACTTTCACCTCATCTCTCTCTGCCTTAGGAAAGCCAGTGAGGCGGAAAAGGACAAGAGCTGGATCTGCAGGTTGGCACTGTGGTTCTGTTGGCACAGAATCGAATCTTGATTCTGAGAGACCACAGGAGTCCAGTGGGATACGGAAGACTTGCCCAAGGCCTGCAGTGTTATCTAGGCCGTGGGCTCTGAAGTCTGAACTCAGGGAGAGCGGAGGGATCCTTCTACATATTTCTTGGCATGTGACAGTTTAGGACACAGAGAATGGGCTGTCAGGGAACATGTCAAGTGCAGCAATAATAGATTTGGCATGAGTTCAATCATTCCTCATGCCAGGCCATCTTAAGGAATAGTGGTAAGAAGCAGAGAGCACCTTAGGAAGGTAAACTACAGAAATAGTACAGGTTAGTTACACTAAAGTGCTAAAGAATGATGATGATGATGATGATGATGATGATGATGATGATGATGATGATGATGATGATAGTAGGAGTGACTGCAATTAATACCATGCTCTGGATGCTACCTGACATTATGCATCTTCTACCCTCTAAAACAGATGTCATTCATCGCATTGTCCACATGAGGAAAATAATGTTCATCTAGGAGGGAAACACTGCCCAAAATCACCAGCAAGTCAGTAAGCATAGTAGAAAGTGAGATATTTACAGTATGTGAACTTTCACTCTTTGCTGCCTCCAGTTTTGAGCCAAAACCTAAAGTTGGTTGATCATAGAGCCTACAGGATGAAAGGCTGGAGGTTGCTGTCCTTCATGTGGGTGGGAAACTCTTCTGAGAAGCTCTGAGGAACAGACCCGCCTTCACTAATAAATTTCATGATGTAGGAAAAATTGTGCACCTCAAGGGCAGGATCAGTCCTCAAAACTGTTCTAAGAGATCTTCTAATGGGAGAAGTACAAAGGGCTGAAATCTCAGGATGATGGGAAAAACGGCTGCATGGGACCCAACCCAGAAGCAGAAGGTTGATGGCAATTTCTTGCATATCAAGATCAGGGCAGATCACAGCTCATTTATCATCCGTTAGCCTCAATCAAATCTTTTTTTCTATTTCAAACAGAGATTATCTTTAGGCAGAAGAGGCACCAGTATCCTGCCACCGTGATTAAAAGCAGGGTGAAGATAAAATGATTTTTGTATCCCTGCAAGTCTGCCGAGCCAACGCCTTCCAGGGACATGGCCTTTTCCCAGCAGCTGTGCAGCTTTCTACCTTTGAAGCAGCCTCTCAACTTGTTTGTCTTTGGAGCTCCAGTAAGATCTTTGCTCGCTGCAGCAGGCTGGCCCAGGTAGGCTGCTCTTGCTGAGAGCATGGCTGGTTTCCCGGGTGAACAACTGGGACAGTTAATTACATCAACCCAATTAGCAGCAGCATCCACCTTGTGTGAGTGAGGCTCACCCACAGTCTCACCCATGTCTGGCAAAGGGCCCCCGGGCCTTAGTGGAGAGTTGGGTAGTTGGAAGGAAAATGTTCAGCAGTTACCTCCTCTCAGAGCCTGCTTCTCTTGCAGATAGAACTGGAAAAAGACCAATCTCTTGCACCATAGCCTGCCGAGCTGCCTGCAGAGGGTAATGGTTTTCAGATTATTATACTGGGTAGGAACAGATTTTTGCCTCAGCGCCCAGGGAATAATCAGAGGTGGAACATTATCAGATTTTGCCTTCAGTAATGAGGTTGTGTATTGGTCTGCCTCTCACAGGGCACTGGAGACAGAGCTTTCTCTATGGAAGGCAAGAGGGGTGCAAGCGAAGCTGACTGCATGTGCCTTGGCTCCATACTCAGGTTTTCTAGCTTTACAGAGACCTGGGGGTGCAGGCTCAAAGGTAACATCTAATCATCCACAACAACTTGACTTGTTGTGGGCGAGGTACCTTCACTTTGTGAGCCTTGGTTTTCTATTTATTGAAACTGTGATTCTTCTGTAGGCTACCAGGATGGAGAACAAACCAGAGATTGCCAGAGAGTGTGTGTATATGGGGTGTGTGTGTGTGTGTGTGTGTGTGTGTGTGTGTGTGTGTGTGTGTTTCCACAGGACAACAGGAAGAGAAAACAGTTTTGTGTCACAATTGTAGTGGTGGCCAAGTGACCCTGCATTTCTTAAAACTCAAAGAACCACACTCTGAAAAGTATAAATTTCACTCTAAGCAAGTTTTAGCTATAAAAAAACACATAAAAGTGTAGCTTTGTAAAGGCAAATGATGAGGATAGTGAGAATAAAAAAAGACTTGACAGTTCTTAGTACTACGAATAGGCCATATATGTCTTAAATATGCATCCATAGCTAGCTCCTCTCTTTGAACCTATTTTTCCTCATCTATAAAATGTGAATTAAAGTAGTAATTCTTACAGTCATAAAAGGTCTTATTTCTTCATAAGCATGATGGAATAATAGTATGAGAATGCATGCATTTTATAAGAAATCAAGACACATCAAATAATTAATTTTTTCATTCTTTTGCCTTTTTTAATGTCCTCATTAGATTGGGGTCTATAATAGAACTGGTGTAAAAGCATAAAAAGCCAGGTGTGGTGTCACATGTCTATAACCCCACAACTTAGGAGGCTGAGGCAGGAAAGATTACCATGAGTTCCAGGCCAGCCTGGACTATATAGGCTAGTTCAAGGTCAGTGTGCACTACATAGCAAGACTCTGTATCAAAAAACTCAAAAACAAAACAAAAACAGCATGAGAGAGCCAGCCTTTCCCATTGTGATATAGCTCACAGTCTAGGGAGGAGTCAGATGAAAACATCAGTGTATGACGGCTATGTGTGTGAAGTTCCAGTAGTTATAGAAAAGTTTTAAGGGGCTTTAAATGAATACTTTGGGGGTCAGATAAGAGTTTCTAAAGAATTTATCATCAGAAGTGAAAAGATTAGAGTAGATAGATCCAAAAAGAAGCTGGGAAATAAGAAAAGCCATAGTTTTGCACTCTGGTAAACCTATTTTGAGAAAGATCTAGAAATGAAGGAAACTAAGGTTCATTCAGGACTAGAGCAGTCTGTTCTGATTCTCTCAGCAATCTGTCCATCTTACTGTGGTCAGGGCCAGTTCATTTAGGAGACTCAAGCTTTGCATAGGTTGTCAGACAGGGTCACCATTGTTCTCATTGTGCACAATTCTAAGAGTCTTGGATCTGTGCCCTGTTATAGGTAACTAGGTCTCTCTGCGTTGTTTCCCTTGGAGTCTTGTTCAGGACCTAGAAGAAATCCTCTCTCTTAGAGTGCATGACACTGTAGTTTCCCTTACTTGCTTTTGTGTAATCACTTAGCTTTAGACATGGGGTTTTCACCACTACATAGGTGGTGTCAGGAGCTATGGAAAGAATTCAGATCTGTTCAGGCTGCT
Organism: Octodon degus; assembly: GCF_000260255.1. Taxonomy (NCBI): domain Eukaryota; kingdom Metazoa; phylum Chordata; class Mammalia; order Rodentia; family Octodontidae; genus Octodon; species Octodon degus. The sequence goes on from NW_004524704.1 coordinate 4,943,669, forward strand.
TGGTGCCATCAGCCCAATTACCGGAGATGCCACTGTCTGCATGGCGATGCCCCTCAGGTATCCACACCTGTGTGGACCTGGGTGGAATTCTCCGAGGTGACCCTTGGCATGTAAAATTCTGCTTCTTCCTGTCCCAATTCTCTAAAGGAAGGGTTATCAGCAGTAGGAACAAGCTGTCTTAGGGATAGCAAGAATGTTTTAGCGAGCTGCTGCAGAAATTCTCCAATGTTATCCCCCAGAGTGGCTCTTTTAGTTATTAGGTAAGTTCCCGCCACTTACAAATGACCACTTCCTGTCCCTAGTGCTCTA